>NW_004524594.1:936841-937521 GCF_000260255.1 Octodon degus | reverse complement strand
CCAGGGGGCGGGGCTGGCTGGCATGTGGTGCTGGGGATTGAACTGAGGTCCCTGTGCTTTTGCTTAGCTTAGGTTCTAAGTAGGTGCTTTAGACCACTGAGCCATCTCACCAGCCTGGGAAAATATATTTTAGGAAGTAGGTTACTTACATTTCCATGTAATAGTTAATAAGTCACTATGAAATGAATCCCTAACCATGTTTAAAATTCTTAGTTTTAGGTCTGGCCAGATAGCTCAGCAGAATAAAATGCCTGCTGGGGCTGGGGGTTTGATCCCCGCCCGGCCTGCCGTGCTGGCCCTGCCTCTAGGACCCACTGAGCCCGTGATTGAGTCTGGGTGTGGTGGCGCGTGCCTATAATCCTAGGGCTTGGGAGGCTAAAAAACAGGAAGGATCACTACGAATCCGATCTGTGTAGTGAGACCCTGTGGACCCTGCACTAAATTCATTAAAAAAAAATATTAGTTTTGATTGCTAGCATAGTAAATATAAATATAACTCCATCGACAGAAGCTCCTTGGGATCCTCAGTAGTTTTAAGAGGTACAGGCCTTCTGAGCCCAATAAGTCTTTGAACATTTCCCTGGTAGCCAGAGTCCAGCACATGAGGCCATACTAACAGAGTTGATGCGGATTTTATTGCTGACCAGGGGATTTGGGGCCCAGAGCCAAGCATAAGAGGG
>NW_004524594.1:907083-934621 GCF_000260255.1 Octodon degus | reverse complement strand
TTTTTTGGTGGAACTGGGGATTAAACTCAGGCCCTTGTGCTTGCCAGGCAAGCGCTTATTCTACTGAGCTATCTCCCCAGCCTCTTTCTTTCTTTCTTTCTTTCTTTCTTTCTTTTTTGTCTTTTTGAGACAAGGTCTCACTGTGTAACTCAGTCTGGCCAAGAACTCACTTTATAGCCCAACCTGGCCTCCAACTCAGCATGATCCTCCTGCCTCAGCCTCCTGAGCGCTGGGCTGACGGTGTGCACAACCATGCCCAGCGATGAATCCTTTCATATTTTTTTAAATGCATATTTCTATAATTAGAACTTATATAAGTAGAATTGTTTTTGCATTATAAAGGGTATGCAAGCTACAGATATTAATATATCATTTCCTTTTTTCTCACTTAATGTATCATGGGCATCTTTCCATATTATTACAGTGGATGCTTGGCTATTTGGCATTATTTGGATGTACCATAATTATTTAGCTATGTCTGTCATTCTCATTTTTTTAAAAAAAAAAAAACGTTGTTTCATTAAATATTTTCCACATACATCTTTGCACACCGACACGAGCGTGTTTCTGTAGGATATATGCCTAGACATGAAATTTCCAGGTCAAGGTTATATGCATTTAAAGTTTTGGTAGATCCTGCCAAATCGCCATCCCAAACACTGCAGGTTAAGCTTCAGCAGCAGAGGTAAGTGTGACCCAGCATTCTCTAGCCTGGAAGGCTGGTTCCTTCCTAGATGCATCCCTCTCCTTTACATGATATCCCAAAGGTTTATTGACAGGAGTAGTGTCCGTTTCCACTTGGAGAAAACCTTCTACCCTAGAACTCGTTTCCATTCCACTCTGGTATACTCAGACCCTTTCTTTGTAAGGCTTTGTGGCAGTGCTGGAGGTTGAACCCAGGGCTTTGTGCATAGAAGGCAAGAGCTCTACCACTGAGCCACACCCCGACCCCTTCTAGTAATCTTTCAAAGCTGATAGTCTTGTATATTTATTTCTTGTTGGCCTAATATTTATAGGGCACATGCTGTGTGCCAGGCAGTGTCAGGGTTGGGGATTATAGCAGTGAGTACCAGCCTCCTCCTGAGTGCTGGAATTATAGGCGTGCAGCCCCGCACCTGGTGTGATTAGAGTGGAGTGCGTTCTATGTTCCTGCCTTTCTGTGCATGTTAGCTTGACCAGGTATCATTAAGTTAGATGCTCAAACTTGCAGTCTTCCTGCCTTGGCCTCCCTGGGTGCAGAGCTTGCAGGTATGTGCCACCGTGGCTAGCTTCTGCACGCTGAGGCTTTTATGCACAATCCCTTGTTTAATCTTCACGGTGACTGCACGTGTTCCTGGTACCACCCCCACCTTGCACATGAGGACATGCAGACATGAACTTGTTCTGGGTGACACAACTTGGGAATGGGTAGAGCTGGAACCTAAACCCAGGTACTTAGGATTGGGGCTGGGGCCTGGGGAGCACGCTTGCCTGGTGTGCACTGGCCCTCGGCTTGGTGCCCTAGCACTGCAGAAACATCAGCACACTGGGGGAGGCTGAGGCAGGAAGACCGGAGGCTCAGTTCCCTCATGGGTGACTTCGTTAGACCCTGCTGTTGAGCAGCACGCGGTGGCATCTCTGTGAGAGTAGCAGTCACAAGCATAGGCAAGTCCACAGGAAGAGGTGAGAAGGGCTCTGCTTTTCCACTTGTATTGAATGATTTGCTCTAAGTACTGTTCACATGTCACTGTGTAAGTTCTCAAAATGTTTTTATAGAAGTAGGGCAGAGCCAGGATTAAAGCATGCCCAGGCTGTTTTCTTCCCCTTGGTCGGATCTGCCGTGAGTCCTGCCTCGCATGCTCAGAAGAGCTGTTTCCTAGACACAGGAGCTGGAGGTGTGAGCTGCCCTGAGGCTGTGAGACCCTGTAGGGTGCAGCTCATGGCCACTTCCCTGGGCACTGGCTCCTTCCGCTGGGAACCCATTTCTTCCTACCTTTCTCCCAAAGGCAGGTGTCCAGCCATCCTGGTTTGCAGCTCCATCCAGGGAGGCCAGGAGGAAAGCTGTGTGGGCTCCTGGCATCCATTGCCCCCTCTCCTATGGGGTACTTGGAGTGTGGCTGGGACAGAGGAGGCCTGTGGAGGTGGAGCCGCTGACCTGCTTTGCACGCTTACACAGGTGTGTGACGATTGCGTGGTGCTGCGCAGCAACATTGGGACAGTGTACGAGCGCTGGTGGTACGAGAAGCTCATCAACATGACCTACTGTCCCAAGACCAAGGTCCTGTGCTTGTGGCGCAGAAATGGCTCCGAGACGCAGCTCAACAAGTTCTATACTAAGAAGGTACCTGGGGTTTCTGGCTTGGGGCTCAGGTGGGCTTTAGGGCCAAATGCTACGTTTCTCACTAGGAAGATTTCCAAAATGCACACCTGGAGCCACCCTTTGGCCTCCAGCTGTTGTGCAGGATCCCTAACCATCCCTGAGTCCTGGTTGTGGTCCCAGCCTGTGCAGCACCCTCAGAGCAGGGGGTGGAACCCACAGGCCAGCTCTCTTCCCCTGTGCCGCAGTGCCGGGAGCTGTACTACTGTGTAAAGGACAGCATGGAGCGCGCAGCCGCCCGCCAGCAGAGCATCAAGCCAGGTGAGGACAGCAGGAGCTAGAGCATCTTCCTTGTGTGTGCTGGGTCTGGCCAGAAGTCATTTGTGGGGAGCCCTGCTTCCCCTGCACCAGGGAGCTGACCACCTGGCCCTCCTTGCAGGGCCCGAACTAGGCGGCGAGTTCCCCGTGCAGGACATGAAAACTGGCGAGGGTGGCTTGCTGCAGGTCACCCTGGAAGGGATCAATCTCAAGTTCATGCACAACCAGGTAGGTGCCAGTGGTGTCATGCGCACGCCCGACCCCGGCCCACTGTTCCACTGCGGACCAGGGTCCAGGTCCCCATGCATCCCAGGGAGCACGGGGGCCCCAGGGAGAGCTGGACAAAGCAGAGGGGAGGGCACAGCCCCCTTGGTGAGACACCGTGCTCAGGGAGCCGCCATCTTTAGACTCACACAGTGTGAGTGGGAGCGTCTCACATGGCCGCTGCGCCTCTGCCGTGTGCCCAGGGTTGCTTCGCTTGTTGACGTGGCCCTGAGGTCCGGGTTGCCACTCTCACCTGCCGGTGCAGGTGTGCTTGGGTGTGTGCGTGCGCACCCGCCTGTCCTTGTGGAGTGTGCGTGTGTTTGCCTTTCCTTTCTCCTGCTGACTTCCTGGCCCCTCCTTTAAGCATCCACTCTGTCCCTTGCTCCACAGGCCCTGCGCCCCTTCTTTTGTTGGGGGGCATGGCAGGATCATCTTTGCCTGCTGTGGTTCTGCCTTTGAGCTGACTCTTTCCTCTTGGTCTTTTAACACAGTGTTACTTTCTCACCCAGTGGACATTCTTTAAGCTGATGCCTTCTGAGGCCAGCGCGTCTTCCCAGGTCCGTTCCTGGCTCTGCCTCTTCACACAAGTGCCTTTCTCCCCTCCCCTGTGTCCTGGCTCCTCTCCTGAGATGCTGAGCCTGCCCTATGTGATGCCCCCAGCCCCTGACCAGGCAGGACCCCCAACCTCCTGGCTACTGGGCCCTCCCCTCGCTCGCCCGCTTAGCCCCCTCTCTCAGCGTCTGCCAGCCAGCTTTGGTGTCCCAGGAGGTGCTTAATGCTTCTTCTAGTCCAGGGCCTCAGGTGGCAGCAGACCCCACAGACCTATGGGCAGCTTGAGGCGGGATCACCTGGCTACTGTTCTAGACCACAGAGGTCTAGCCCTTCCTGGGGAGAGCTCCCAACCTTGTTTCTGCTCTGCAGCCCCTGGGCTCATTATGACCCACCTGGCAGAGGCCGGGCCCTAGCAGAAGCAGCTCCCAGGGAGCAGGCTAAGGCCAACTTCTGGTCTACTTGCAGACTGACAGGAGCCTCCTGGCAGAGCTAAGCAGTCAGGGATGACAAATGGAAATAGCACAGATTGAGTCAGGATATGCTCACATTTGAAGCTCAGCTTCATTATTTATGGGCAGATACACTTTCTAGTTCCATTTCCTCATCTTGGGGCGACACTCGGCTGCCATGGTCCGGGTGCCAGCACTAGGCACAGCGCCCAACGAGGGGCTGCCACTGGTATCCCACACCTCTGGGAGGTGGAGGGAGCCTGTGTCCAGGAAGATGCCAGTACTGCCACCCCCAGGACAGTGAAGGGAGCTTTGCGCTGTGCCAGCCCTCTGCGCCGGAGGAGGATGTATGGAAGGGCGACACAGAGGGGCCGAGTCACTGGGGACCCCGGCACATGTGCTGTGAGCCCTGCCCTGGGCAGAGGGAACAGCAGGCAGCCCAGGCCAGCAGAGGGGCCTGTGGGTGGGTTTGGCCATCCCAACTAACGCCTTCATTTCTCTCCCATGCTTTCTCCTCCGGCCAGGAGCGGAAGGTACATGCCCTTTCTGCTGTCTTCGCTTCCTAGCGCTTTTGGTTGTGTGTGTGTGGATCCTGCGTCCTCCCTGGAGCTAGGCTCCCTGTGCTGGGTGGGGCCGTAGTGGGAGAGCGGGCTCCAAGGGCCGGCCGGGGCTCCTGGCCTTACCCGGCCTCCCTCCCTCTCTTGCAGGTTTTCATAGAGCTGAATCACATTAAAAAGTGCAATACAGTTCGAGGCGTCTTTGTCCTGGAGGAATTTGGTAATTACACTATTTTGCTCTTAGGTCTGGACTCACATGGCAGTAACTCAAACCTTGGAGCTCCAGAGGAGGGTTAGAGGCAGGGCGAAGAGGAGCTGCAGAGGCCAGGAGGAGCAGGAATGGCAGGGAGCGGGAGAAGAGAGGAGGGAAGGAAGGCAGACAGCCCCGCACATGCCCAGGCGAGAGGGCCGCCCTGGCTGAGTGGCCGGCATGGCCCTGGCGTGGCCGGGCAGGCGGGTAGCACAGGGCTCAGGAAGCCGCGGGGCGGGCGTGCAGACGGCCAGCATCCCGAGCCCTGCTGTGTCCGTGTCGCCTGCTGCGGCTGTAGCAGCCCCATAGCTCCCCACCCTGGCGCTGCTCTGTCCCTGCCTGGCCTGTGCCAGAGGGGGGTGTGGGCATCACAGGCAGGCAGTCGGAGGGCCGGGAAGCCCGGGCTCCAGGCGGAAGCGCTGAGCCAGCGGCCTGGCACTGGAGGCGGCACTAGGAGGGGGTCCTTGCCCGGGCTTGGGGGGCTGCTGTGTCTGTGCTGCATTCTCTTGCGCCCTCGTCGCTGCTATGAAAACCTTCGTTCTCCAGCAGGTAAAAGACTCCGGCTCGTGCTCCCTCCCCGGGCCTGCCGGGTGGGGGCTCCACCAGCCGCTCGCTCACATTGCCAGTGTCTCCTCCCTTCCACCCCTCCGCCCACCCTGCTGGCTCCCTAGTCCCAGCTCAGTCCCCAGGGTACGCCCTCCTCTCTCCTGCAGGGTCCACTGGGGCTCTTCCAGCTCAGGACAGGGGCCAGGCGTCTCCCTGCTAACCCAGGTCCCCAGTTCTGCCTCTCAGGGTCAGAAGAAGGTGTGGCCAATTCTCATCCTCCCTTTCTGTCCCCCTCGCTGGAGGACATCACACCCCTCTCCCTGTCTCTGGGCCACATCAGTGGCTGGGCCTGAAGGGCCCCACTCCTTCGTCTGGCCACGCAGAGCCCCTGCATGGCGGGACGGGCAGCTCCTGGGCTTGCTCTCTGGGCTGTGGACCTTGTGGACTCGCTGGCACTCCCTGGCCCTCCCCAGTGCTGTCCTCGCCTCTGTCCTGCTTGGTGTGTCTGCTCTGAGCCCTCTGACGCTCTCCCTCACACAGCCAGGCGCGGGCTGCTCCTGCCGCTCGCTGGGGAAGGACGCAGCTGGTGCGATGGGTTTATTGCCCTGGGCTCCCTGGGCCACTTCAAGCCTCTGTAGGGGCTGGGAGGACCAGACTTGCGGGCTGGTGACATGGCTGAGTTCCCGGGCAGCTCAGCAAGGTGAGGCCCAGGCTAGAAACTGTGTCTTGGCTGCTGCCATGCCTCCCGGGACCTGGATGGTGGCAGTGACGAGGCTGCAGAAAGGCCGGCCCTGCTTCCCTGGCTTCTGTGGAAGCAGGAGAACCCCGGCCATCGGGCAGCGCACCCTGCAGGCTTACAGGCCCAGCTGAGGACTCTGCTCGATAGAAGCCTCCTGTGTCCTCTGTCCTGTCACAGCCCAAGTGGCTGCAGCCACTGGGAAGGCTGCAGCAGGAAGGGGACCCTGTGCCGGGCGCTGCCGCCTGGGGGATCATGGCGCCGTTGCTCTTAGTTTTGAACTTTCTGTTTTGTCTCTTGCCCGTCCGGTTTTAGTTCCTGAAATTAAAGAAGTGGTGAGCCACAAGTACAAGACACCCATGGTGAGTGTGGCACCCAGCTGGAACTGCGCAGGCTCCCTGGGGACCTACAGAAGTGGAGGGTGGCCCCTGAGGGGACCTGGCCTAGAGCAGAGGTTGAGCTGAAGCTGCAGTGTGTCTTCTGCCTCGGGAGAGACGCCATCCAGACTCTCTCCCCTCGGACAGCCCAAGGGGGGCTCCTGCACCCCAGCCGTGCTATTAGGGCCTGCCCATGAGGGCTGGGGCCCTAGCACCTCATCTGTCCGCTCTTCTCTAGGCCCAGGAGATCTGCTACTCTGTGCTGTGTCTCTTCTCATATGTGGCCGCTGTCCGTAGCAGCGAAGAGGACCTGCGGACACCACCCCGACCTGTCTCGAGCTGACAGGAGGCTCAGGCCACTGTCCGGCCAGGGACGCCCCTTACCTCCCACCGTGCCCAATGCACGAAGCAGATGGCGCGTCTGTCCCTGCAAGCCCCTGCGTGGCTTAGCTGGCTCCCGCTTGTGACTCTGAGTGTGTCCTTGCGTCTGTCTGTCAGGCTATGGTGGTTGCTTCCCTTCCCTCTGCACCCCTAGAAGGCCGGCCTGCTGTCCCCTGGGGTGGGGCTCAAGACAGCGTGTCTGCAGGGTGAGCGTGAGTTCCCTGTCCAGTGTCCTCATGCCCCTCCCGTGCAGGAGTCCAGGCTCTATCCTCTGTGACCTGGAGTAGACCTGAACTAGGCCAGTTCCTGGGGGTGTGGGGCAGGCACTGGAAAGGAAGGCCAGGCAGCTGGCGGAGCACGAGCTCCCGGCGTCCTCTGTGTGGCTTGCTGTCCGCATGGCTGGAGCAGTTTCCCTGCAGCACAATGGGCCAGAGTAGTTGGGGGATGGAGTTCGGGGGGCACTGGCTGAGAACCAGGGAGGTGGGACAGGCCCGTCTGAGGCCAGGTCTCCTGGCACCTGGAGACAGCCTGGGAGATGACTGTAAATATTTCAGCTCCATGTTATTTATAGAAAATGTACAGCTGCGTGAATGTGAAATAAATGTCCTCAGTGCCCCTCAGGCTCCCTGGCTGCCTTGCCTCACTTCCTCTGCCCAGGCGTACAAATGCCCCTCAGGCTTGAAGGGAGGGAGGCGAGATGGTCCTGTCCCGGCTTCTGCAGCTCTGGCCCACTGCCCCCCTACTCTGCCTCCCTGTTTCGGACTCCAGGCCACCAAGAGGCTGGCCACTGCCAACTGACCACCAGACGGAGCAGCCGAGCTGGCCTTGACCCTGAGCTGGTTAATTTAGCCCAACTGAAGAAGCAGGTCCTGGGCCGCCAGTTCGCGTTAGGGTTCCAAGAGGCGGGGAGGCCCGGCCTCCCCCAAACTCAGCCAGCAGTGCTGGGCTGCAGAGCACAGCTCCAGACAGCAGCCTCCCTGATTTCTATGCCCTGGGAAAAGCCAGTTCCCGTGGGCTGTGGCTCCCTGTGAGACCAGAAAGAAACCGAGTGCTGGCTGGGGCCCCGGGCCGTCCACCGTCCTGTGCCCGAGTGCAGCTGGACAGCGCTGCCTGCTCCCTGTGACCCCAGGCACCCAGGTCAGCTCCCAAGAACGGCGTTAGACCCCACACTGCCCTGACCTGGATGCTGTGACCCTGGCTCACTGGGGCCCTGGTCAGGCTGAGCCCCAGGGCCTCTCAGAACCCCTGGGAAACAAAGTCCCGCTGAAGACTAGGAGAGCCCTCCTGTCTTTCTGTGAAATAAACACACCGGAGAAGAGTCCATCCTCTGGGAAGTCTTTTATTGCCATTAGATACGTATATGGCCAAGTGGCCTCCCTACCACCCCAGCCCATCTGGCCAAGCCCCAGGCCACCCATGGTGCCATGCCACGCTCACACCCACCACAGGACACGTTGGGCAGCAGGGAGGCAGCCCCTCTGGGTCCCCTCCAGGCTTCAGGAACACAGACTGGCATCCACTTGGACCTGGGATATGGGTGTGTCTGTGAGTGAACTGGGGTCTCTTGGGATCCCCGGGGGCTCAGCAGGAACTGGAGTAGGTACTTGGCCAGCTGGGGCACTGGCCTGGTCACTGAGGCACTGCAGGAGAAAGACAGCCCATGGCACGTGAGTCCTGGTCCCCATCCCAGAAGCCAGCACCACTGGGCACCAGGCTGGCAGAGCTACGCCCGGCAGGCGCCTCACCTCGCACCTCCAGGCGGCACTCGCACTGTGCCTCACCCTGCAGGTTGGTGGCCCTGCAGACGTAGACACCCCCATCAAAGGGGCAGGGCTTTCTGATCTCCAGGGTCAGCACACCTTGCTTGCTGAACATGCGGAAGCGGGCGTCTTCCCCCAGGTCCAGGCCATTCTTGAACCATGAAATCTTGGGCTATGGACCGGGCAAAGGGAGGTGGGGAGGGAAGGTGTCTCAGGGGAACCCAGCTGAACATGGGGACAGCAGCATGTGTGTCTGCTCAGCTGCCCATGGCTGGCATGCACACGGCCAGTGAGCAGTGCCCAAGCCCTGTCAGCACAGGCAGAAGGGGAGAGCAGGGGGCAGCACCAGGGCCGGAAGCTCCTACCTTGGGGCTGCCCCGGACAGCGCAGCAGAGGACAGTGGTGTATCCCGCGATGACTGAGCGGTTTGCCAGGGGCTGGGTAAAGCTTGGGGCCTCAGAGAAGTCCAGGGCCTTGTATTTAGGTGGCTCGTAGGTAAGGCCTGTGGGTGACAGGACTTGGTGCCGAGGGCCCACCCCAGGCTAGCCTCCGCTCCCACAGGGCGCCCTGGATGGGAGTCAAGATAAGTCACCTGGCCGGGGGATGAAGACAGGCTCCTTGGTGGTGGCAGCTGTGTCACTGGGGCCCACCATGTTATGGCTAAAGACCCGGAAGTAGTAGCTATTGCCAATGATGAGCTCAGGCACCACACAGTGGGTGCGGCGGTAGTGCTCCAGGACGGTGAACCACTCCTGGGGAGGAAGAGGCTCAGTTCCCTGCGTGCCCTGACCAGAAACCAGAGCAGCAGAGGTGGCCAGCAGGGCCTCTGGAAAGGACGAGGGAAGGCATGGGGCCCTAGCTCACCATGGTCTTCTTGTCAGCTTTCTGTACAGAGTAGCCCCAGAGCTCAGTGTTGCCATCATCCTGGGGTGGCTTCCATTCCAGGGCCACATTGAAACCCCAGGTTTCTGTGACCCGGAGGTCCTGGGGAGGACTCGGTTTGTCTGCAGGCAACAGGGCGAGGTAGATCCCCATCCTCCCCAGCAAGAGCAAGGTGCCCACACAGCCCTCGGGGACGCTATGCCCCGTGCCCGGGCCACGCACCCACGACCTGCAGCAGCAGCGTGGCTGAGTCCTCCATGTTCTCAATGCGCACGGTCACCTGGTAGCAACCCGAGTGCGCACGGCGGGCGGCGCGGATGAACAGGATGGTGTCCGAGGGGCTGTTGCGGATGCTCACATCCTCATCACCCAGTGGCCGCCCCTCTTTGGTCCAGGTCACCTGAGGCCGGGGCTTCCCCTAGAGGTGCCGACAGCCCAACCCAGAGCCTGTCTCTCCCCAGGGCTGATGTTGACCCAAGCCTCCCGCGCCTGGCTCTGCAACACGCACTGCTGCCCGCTGGCTGGACTCCTCCTACCTGGAAAGGAATGAGGAGGTTCACGGGCTCTCCGACCTTCCTCTGGATGGCCTGGCGCAGGTGTCGGGGCAGCTGGAGTCGTGGCCGCTCTGGAGGACAGAGAGGGCTGCTGGGCAGGGGCTTTCGATGCCCTGGCCCTGACAGACATCACAGCATCCTTCTCTCCCTACATACCCACCACCCAGCCCTGCTCACCCACACAACTCCAGCTGCCCAGATCCAAAAGGTTAACAAAGGTCCTGCCCCCTGGAGCCTCACCACACCCCTCTGAGAGGCGGGATCAGGGAGGGTAAGGCGCTCCCAGAGCGCACACAGCCAGTGAGGAACGGCCGACATTCAGTCTAGGCTTTCAGACCCAAAGCCCTAAGCCTATGCGCAACCCGAGTGCGCACGGCGGGCGGCGCGGATGAACAGGATGGTGTCCGAGGGGCTGTTGCGGGTTCTTTGTTGAAACAAAGGCTAGAGGGACAAGAGGTGGATAGGGTGTTGGCCAGCTCTTTTCCCAAGAGGCCTGTGGTGGCCCTGAGGACGTGGACAGGACCTGCCTGTTGGAGCTGCCAGACTCAGAACAGTGTGAGGAACACGACCTGTTTTCCCTGTGCCAGAACTGGGGGACCGGCATGGACAAACCAGGGTCGCCAGGCTGTCCTTGCTGCTGGGTGCGCCCGGTGGGGCGGCGAGGGTGGGGCACTCACCCAGTATCTCCCGCACGGTCACCAGTTCCTGGGTGGTGACCGGGGCTCCGGGCCCCGCCACGTTGTGCGCACGCACTCGGAACAGTAGCCGGGAGCCAGTGGGCAGGTCCTTCACCAGCAGGGACGTGCGCTCTGTCAGCCCCTGCAGGGCGGCCACCCACTCCGAGCCTGGTGGCATGGGAGAACGTCAGCAGGCACCCGCAGGACCTGCCCGGGGGCCTCGCCCTACCTCCCAGGGGCACTCACAGCCCTCAGCACAGTATTCCACGCTGTAGCCGTCCAGGCCGCCTGCACCCACACGCTCGGGTGGCCGCCACTTGAGAGAGACAGTGGTGTCCGAGACGTCCTCCACAGCCAGGTGGGAGGGCTCACCAGGGGGCCCTGGGCGGGACAGTAGGGGCGTCTGGGAGCCACTCCCGCTGCGAGTGGGATACCGCAAGCACACAGGGAGTTCTGGAAACGTGTCCCCTTTCAAGCAAGTCCACAAACAGTATGGCTGGGCCAGGCGTGGTGGCATCTGCTAGTCATACCAGCACTAGGGAGGCTGAGGCAGGAGGATCACTACAAGTTACAGGTTAGCCTGGGCTACAAAGTGAGTTCGAGGCCAGCCTGAACTGCATAGCGAGACCGTTTCAAAAAAACAGACAAATAAAAAAGGAATAGTTGGCTGCATGAAAAGGCTTGTCTGTAAAACCAAGTGGGATGGCGCACCCGTCGTTCCAGCCCCGGGGAAGCTGAGACAGGAGGATGGCCTGGCAGGGGCAACGTGGGGAGACTGGCTCAACAATGTAAGCCAAAAAGAACCAAAACAGCACCTAGGATGGTCCTCCTCGGTTCGAGCCCCGTACTGCGAAAACCAACGCACACCTTGGGGGCCCGCCCTGCCCCGCGGCCCCGCCTGCTGCCCCACCCCAGCCCGCTGCAGCGCCAGCCGGTGGGAAGGGCGGCGCCGCTCGCCGCTCACCGATGGGCACGAAGGGCCGCGAGGGCGCGCTCGGCCGCGAGGAGCCCACCGCGTTGACCGCGTAGACGCGCAGCTCGTAGGCCACGCCCTCGATCATGCGCCGCGCCTCCAGCCGCGGCTCGCGCAGCAGGTCGAAGTTGAGGCGCATCCAGCGGAAGCTCCTCTTCTTCTTGCGCTCCACGATGTAGCCTGCGGGGCAGCGGAGCTCGCCGGCGGCTCAGGGCTCGCGGCCCTCGGCCGAGCCCTCGCCCGGGACTCACCCAGCACCGGCTGCCCGCCGTCGAAGGCCGGCGGCGCCCACCGCGCGGTGCAGGAGTCCTCGCCCACGTTGCTGATCTCGGGGGCCGCGGGCGCGTCGGGCACATCTGGGGGCACACAGAGGCCTGCTGGCTGCGCACCCCGAAGCCCCCGGCCCCTGCTGGCTCCCGCGGGCGCCCCACGAAGGACTTCTCGGCCTGCGCCCCTCGTGACGGCGGGGCTCCTTGCGGGTGTCCCTCCCTCCCATCCGGTGGCCCTGGGCGTGTCGGTGACTGCGCGAGCTGCCCCGCGGACCGCAGGCGGCCTCACCGATGACCTTGACGGTGAGGTTGACCTGGTCCTCGCCCACCGGGTTCTTCACCGTGACGGTGTAGACGCCCTCGTCTTCCCTCTCCGCCCCCTCAACGGTGAAGACGCTGCGGTCTTTGGTGGTCTCCACACGGACCCGGCCCTCGGTCTCACACAGCAGCTGAAGAGGAGGGAGAGCTTGGGGCAGGACCCACGCCGGGCCCGCGGCCCCTGCTGCAGCCGGCAGCCCGAGGTGCAGGGGGGACATGCAGCAGGGGTGTTGCGTGTGTGTCTAGTTGTCCCCCCAAAGCCTCATGCAGCTGTGGGGCGGGCTTCTACAGTTTGTGATTAACTCACTGTCCACTGGGATTATGGGTGGGAGTACTACACCCAGCCTGGGCGGATGGCTTGAAGGTCGCCATTGCTGCTGCGACTCCTCCATTTTGCTCTCCGCTCTTTGCCCCTCCATGAAAGGTTCGTCTGCCATGTGCCACGCTCCCTTAGAGCCGGCCAAGTATGGATTGAAACCTCCACTGACTGTGAGCTAAATAAACCTTTCTTCATTTTGGGTGTCAGGTATTTGTCCCAGCAATGAGAGAAGAGTAACTGAGACAGGAGGTATACAGCCTTGTAGGCTTCTAATTCAGAATGTATCCAGCATTCAGGAGGCTGAGGCAGGAAGATCTGAGGTCCAAGGCCAACCTAGGCTATCTAGTGAGACCCTGTCTCAAAATTATTTTCTTTTTCTTTTGGTGGAACCGGGGATTGAACTCAGACCCTTGTGCTTGCAAGGGAAGTGCTTATTCCACTGAGCCATCTCCCCAACCCCTCAAAATTATTTTCTTAAAAGCCTTCATGTGGTGCCTGCACAGGCAGGGCACCAGACAGGGAGCTGGCTCCAGCTTTGTCACAGAACCTTCGGGTAATCACCTGGCCTCCCGTGACTCAGTTTCCATATGTATTGAACAAGAATAGTATGACCCACAGAGCCATGGTGATGGTCCAGAAAGCCTCTTATGGTCAGGCAACAAAAAGGCCAGCTGTACCAAAGGAGAGGGGAACCAGATAACTTGTCCCCATGGGTCAAGGTCAGCTCAAGGTGAGAGCTAGGTCACGGTCCAGTTACATGCCATGTGGCTGGAAACGAGAGGGACAAGCTTGGAATTCAGTTCCACTCACCTTCTTCTCAAACACCCACTCTTCACTGGCGCTGGCTCCTGGCTCCTCCTGGGCACCAGGAGCTGGTATGGCCTCCACCTTCTTGCCCTGGGAACAGTGCAGAGGGGAGTGGCCCACCTGATCTCTGATCCTGGGGGGACCCTGTGGGCAGAGCTAGGGGGGTCAGAAACAGCATGGAGCTAAGTAGGGACACTACCTGCGGGAGGCTCTTCTGCCAGGTCACAGTGGGGGCAGGGTCCCCAGAGATGGGGACGTCCAGCCGCAGCTTGTTCCCCGCCACTACCACGATGGTGTCCGGCATGCGTCCTGGGCAGTCCAGGTGGATCTTGGGGGGTTCTGTAGGGAGCAGGTGGCTCTGGGCAAGGCAAGGAGAGAAGCCCCAGGAGCCCCATCCCTAGTGGTTGGTTTTTCAAAAACCAATTTCATGAAGGTGTGATTTCCACACAGTAAGATACAGTTTTATTTTTGAGGGTTTGTTTAGAGATGGTTTTGCTCTGTAGCCCAGAAGTTAGAATACTCCAATGCCTGATTAAAGCTTCATCTCAAATAGGACATGCATTGCCAAAAGAAAAAAATAAAGCTGGGCACAGTGATGCACCCCTATGATCCCAGTGCTCAGGAGGCTGAAGTAGGGCTTCAGTGAATTCAAGGCAAACCTGGACTCCAGAGTGAGACCATGTCTCAAACAAAACAAAACAGAAACCAAGGTATAGCTGTAAAATGTCACATCCCAGACACTGTTTGACATTTCTTACTTACCACTTCACCTCCATCACCTCTGCAGAGTTGGTGCCTCAGCACCCATTTTACAGATAAGGAAACTGAGGCCAGAGACTATAGTCACCATGGCCGAGCTAAAGCTGGACCCTGCCGCCCAGTCCTTCACCCTGGGTGGGATTGGGGGACACAGGGCTGGGCAGAAGCAGGAAGTGCCCACGGGGGCCAGGACTCACCCTGTCTGGGCACGAAGTCAATCTTGACCTCTGTAAGAGAAAGGGAGCAGGTGGCACCAGGGCGGAGGCCAGGCCCAGCTGCAGGGTCCCCCGCAGCCCGCCTCACCCATGAAGTGCAGCTTGGCTGAGAGGTTGCAGGCGAAGCCCTCTGGGACAAAGCTGTAATCCGCCTCATCCGCCGGTGTGACATCATTGATGATCAGCTTGTGGATCCTGCAGGGCCACAGTGGCTCAGGGGGATCCAGGGGACCCTGCCTGTCCTGACCCTGGGGCCTCTGGCATTTTAAACATCTTTTTTATTTAATTTTATTTTATTGTAACCAGGGATAGAACTCAGGCCCTTGCACTTGCCAGGCAAGCACTTATTCTACTGAGCTGTTTCCCTGGCCCCTCTCTGGCGTTTTAGAGACACCTCCTTTCTTGGTGGCTGTGTGTTCCACCAAGGGAGGTGGCGTGGATGCGCTTTCTGCACCAAAATGTCCCTTGGTGCGGCCCCTGCTCACTGGGCTGGGGCTGATGGCCTGAATCTCTGGGATTTGGGGCACAGCATGACCGCAAGCTCCAGAATGAGCAGCCATGGGCCGGCAGAGGACAGCAGGGCTCCGGCCAGGCCACCCCCGGGCAGTGTTGCCTGCCAGTCTCTGGCTTCATCCCTGACCCCTACCACTCTGTCCTCCCGTCTCTGCCCCACCCGCCTCTCGGGTCCTGCCAGCCCACACTCACCGGCCGATGTGGGACACTTGGATGCGGCTGTCCAGCGCCAGCTCCTTGCCGTTCTTCAGCCACACGCCGCGCACATTCTCATCTGAGACCTCACACTTGAACACGGCCTGGTCCCTGGCGCCCACCGCCAGGTCGGCGATGCTCTGGTACACCTCTAGCTTCTTCTCTGTGAGCAGCAGGTGTCCAGGCAGAGTGGGTGTGTGCGGTGCAAGCACATGGGGTGCAGGCCACCTGGTGCCATCCCACCCAACCCCCAGCTCCGCACAGGGCACTCAGGCCTCACCCTGCACAATGAGCTCCGCCAGTGCCTGGCCGCCGCTGGTGCGTAGCGCATAGTGCCCGGCGTCCTCCAGCGTGGCCTCGTTGATGATCAGGAGGTGCCGGCGCCCATCCTTCTTGAAGCGGTACTTGAAGGTCTCCTCCCGGGTCAGCTCCACACCGTCCTTCAGCCTGGCAGGGGCCAGGGAGTGCACCGTGGCCTCCTGGGCTCACGCCGCTGTCTCCACCCTGCCCTGGGTACTGCACCCCAAGACTCACCACTTCACCTGTGCCCCTTCCTCCGACACCTCGCACTCAAACTCCACGCGCTGGCCCACCATCACGAGCTGGTCCTCAAGGGCACGCGTGACCAGCACAGGGGGCTCTGCGTGGCCGGGGACAGTGTGAGGCCCGCCTCCCAGCCATTGTCCTCCTCCTCCCTGCGCCTGGGAGGGAGGCTCACCACCGCCTTTTCTGTTTGCTTTTCTTTTCCTCTGTGGCACTGGGGATTAAACTCAGGGCCGTGCGCATGCTAGGCAAGTGCTCTACCAGGCCACCACCCGCCCTGCCGTCTGCTTTTTTCTTTTGAGACAAGGACTCGCTAAGTTGCTAATGTGTCAAATGGCCTTTGCCCAGGCTGGACTTGAGCTTGAAATGGTCCTGCCTCAGCCCCTCAGGATGCCGGGATGACAGGCGGGGCCACCCAGCCTGGTCCCCTCCTACCTTTGACAAAGAGCTCCGTGCTGCACTTCTCACCGCCCACCACGCACTGGTAGGCCGCGTCGTCAGCCAGCGAGCACTGGCTGATGGTCAGGGTGCGCTTGGTGCCCACTGACTCAAAGATGTACCTGGGCAGGCCGCCAGCGGCATCAGCAGGGCATGGGTACCCCACCTGGCCTGGGTGTCGGTCCTAGCCCTGCCCCCGCCCCCAGCCCTGCCAGGCACCCTCCCCCAGGAGACTTACTTGCTGCAGAACAGAAGGGGCCATTGGAAGGTTCCCCACGGGAGGAAGTGACACCAGGAGACGGGAAGAGAGGAGAGACAGGCAGGGTCAGAAAGCGGGGTCTTTCAGGTTTTATTTTTTGGTTGGGGGGTAGCTAAAACGGAGTCTTGCTGTATAATCCAGGCTGCCCTTGAACTCACAGTGACCCTCCTGCCTCAGCCTCTCAAGTGCTGGGATGACAGGCAGCACTCAGTTTAAAACTGGGTTTTAAAACGGGAATGGAGGTGGGGAGGGGTGGTGAGGCTGTTTGGCCCTGGGCCCTCACCTGCCGCTCATCTGGATCTCCTGGCCATTCTTGAGCCATTTGACCTCGGCGTCAGGGTCGGCCAACTCCACGCTCAGCCGGATCTTGTGGCCCTTGCTCACCTGGTAGGCCGGCTCCAGCTTCCTCTGGAAGGCTGAGCACTGTCGTCAGTGCCCCCCGGCCCTGGCCTGGCACTGCAGCTGTGGCTGAATGGGCGTCCGTGGCCCTGCAGCCCCACAGGTGTCGGGGACCCTGGCTCCCGTCTCTCCTGTGTGGCCATTGTGCTAACACCCCGAGTCTTGCTCCTACCCCTCAGCACCTTACTCCACAGCTACCCCAAAGCAAACCAGGCTCTGGAGGCCCACAACAGCAAGAGATGCAAGGCTACCACCCCAGGGAGAACCCTGCGTCCCCACGCGCCCCGCCAGGCCGAGAGCCCACTCTGGAGGGTCAGAGACCTCCTGGCTCCTGCGCTAACATCCTCTCTTGTTGCGGGGTCCCCAGGCTGTGGCTACTCTGCTGACCTGTGCTCTTGCGGTCATCGCGCCGCAGCCCACGCAGCCTCTTGAGCATGCCGCGCAGGTCGGTGACGCCGTGCTGGAAGGCGATGCGCTCATACTCAGATGGCGGTGCCTGCCGCAGCATCTCCCACACGTCCTCCTCAGCTGGTGCCTCCAGCTTCGCATCCCTGTGTCCCGGGCCCACAGACAGGCTCAGGGCGACCCTGGGGCCGCTACTCTTGGGGGGACCTCAGAGGCCAGACGGGTGGGGAGCTGACACTCACCGTAGGGTCCGGAAACTGCTGCTCCAAGCACAGAAGGGACAGTAGACGATTAGAGACCTGGGCCACAAGCCTGGGGCCCCCAACCTTGGCCTCCTCTCCTCCCTCCTCCCCACACTTGCACCCCTACATTTAAAGAGTCCCATGCCACGCCTGAAGCACCAGGCAGAACCTGGGTGGGCACCACCTAAGCAACTTCAGGGCACGGAGTGTGAGGAGCACCCCAGGCTGGGAGCCACCCCCAGCAGCCAGCCTCGTTCAGTCTCACCCAGCCCGGCAGGACCCAGTCCTTACTCTCTGGTGCAGGTGACATCAGTAGTGGTGGGGATACAGGGAGGGGATAGAGAGCACAGGTCAGCAGGGTACCCAATACTCTCTCGGGTGCTTCCAGGAACTCCCCCACCCCAGGGCTCCCACTGGGCTCAGAGAGGTTCAGGGGTCACAGGGACTACCCAGGGACAGCAACACCACCCTGAGATTCACCTCTTCTTTAGCAGGGAGCTGAAGTCCAGTGTCCCTCCATCCTCATGGCTGTCACTGCAGAGAGGGCCCAGTGAGGCAATGTCAGCCCAGAAGAGGAGTGGGGGGGATGGAGGCCAGGTGGGCATCCCGGGCTGAGTGTGGGGTGTGTGAAGCTGGGGTGGGGGTACCTGGTTCGCCGAGATCCTCCAGCCACGCTCCTGTGGGTCACACAGTGTTCTCATCCCAGGATTTCAGCCCTGCCCCCCGGGAGCCCCAGCCCAGCCTCTCCTGTGGTCACTCACGTGCGGCGGAATGCAGAGCGGAGGTCCACGTCCCCAGGCCCAATGGCCTCTACAGACAAATGGACTTGAGGGGGCCTGAAGGCCAGTAGAGCAGGGTCCTCAATGCCCTACACCCTGCATGGTTGTCCCCAGAGCCAGCATGTCCCCTCAGCCCTCAGCCCCAGGAGACAGAGCCAGGCCTCACCGTGGACAGTCAGGTTGAAGTTGCAACTGTCGAATTTGTCCTTAGTGGACACCTCGCAGCGGTAGCCGCCCGCGGAGGACACCTGCGCATCAGTGATGAGCAACTCGAACAAGTAGACCTGGGGTGAGTCTGGGGGTGAGGCCCTGCACCCAGCGGAGCCCGAGATCTGCCAGCTCCCGCTGAGCTTTGCACCCAGGAATTTAGTTAGAAAAGGGGGCCCCTCTCCAGTCCCACAACTGCCACCTGCTGGCCGTGACTGGAAAAACAAATCTGCGGTGGCCACAGGGCAGATGATAAGGACTTCTAGGAGCCTGTTCTGTGCCATGCACGGCCTGCACAGCTGAACCTGCCAGCCTTGCTAAGGAGCTGTTCGTGTGTCCCCCACCCACCAGTGTCGCCAAGCCCCTGGAGCCCCACCTTGTTGGCCCGGTCGTAGCTGTCTCGGAGCTGCAGGTGCTGGCCCACCTTGCTTCCCAGGTCCACCCACTTGCCCTTGAACCACTTGATGGTGGGCGGCTTCAGCAGACTAGCCCCAGCCACGCGGGCTGAGAAGGTGACACTGCCACCTGTGGGGTGGGATGGGTGACCAGCCGGGCCAGGCACCCTGCCGTCTCCCCACCACCACCACAGATGGGTACTGCAGCCCCCACTCACCCACCATCACCTCGCCATCCTGTGGCCGCTCCAGGAAGAGCCCAATGGGGTCGTCGGGGGTGGCTAGGCTTGGGCCAGAGGGCATCTGCTCCTGCCCCTCCTGACCCTCCTGCTTGCCTTCGGGTCCTGGGGCACCACCTTCGGACTCAGGAGGTACAGCTGCAGTGCCAGGGGCCTCAGCAGGGGTAGGGGCAGAGGTCTCCTCTGCCTTCTCTAAGGGGCCAGGGAGGTCAAGGCACAAGCTCTGAGCAAAGACCCATGATCTGGAGCTAGGCCTACGAGCCCACCCCCAGTACCCCTGTGATGATGTCATCCTGATCCCAAGTCCCTGTCTTGCTGTCCCCACTCTGTCCCCTCCCCACTCCCCCAGGTGGCTGCCCCTTCTCCCGTGCCTCAGGCCCCACAGCACAGGCTGCCTGAGCAGGGCGGTCCCCACTGGGCAGGCAGGCCATGATCATCATGTCTTCCCACCATGACGGCAGACACAAGGACCTGGCCCAGAAGTGGGACAGGGCACCCAGGCCCACATAGGACCCTACTCCCTGGACATGGGATGAAGAGGGGCCTGAGCCTCCCAGCTGGAGACTCAAAGCACAGGAAAGCAGGGGTAGGGCATGCACCTGTGATCCCCACACTCAGGAGGCTGAGGCAATAAGATTGCAGGGAACTCACAGTCAGCCTGGGCTACCTGGTGAGACTTTTGTCTCAGAAAAAATCTCAAGGGGCCAGGGACATGGCTCAGTAGAATAAGGGCTTCCCTGGCAAGTGCAAGGGTCTGAGTTCAAGCTCCGGTTCCACAAAAAAAAAAAAAGAAAAAGAAAGAAAAAATCTCAAGCAAAACCTGCAGGAGTACCTGCCCACACCCTCACCTGCCTCTGTGACCTTGAGGTCAAACTTGACCTTGGAGGAGCCCGCAATGACGGCGTAGGGGCCCTGGTCGGTGGGGCCTGCGTCTCGCACTGTCAGGGTGTGTCGCCGGCCCTCAGAAGCCAAGCCATACTTGTCACTGGCGCTGATATCGCTGCCATCCCTCTGCCAGCGCACCTTCACCCCTGGGCGCTCAGTCTCAGCCTCGAATACAGCAGGGCTGCCCGCAGCCACCTCCGCTGACCTCGGCTTCTTACTGAAGGCAGAGACTGAAGGGGCACATGGCGGAAGCTGCAGATCCCTGGTTCACCTGAGCACCCACTCGCAGAGCCCCTCTTTTTTTCCTATTTTTGGTTTGAGATCAGGTCTCTCTGTATAGCCCAAGAAACCCTCCTGCCTCAGCCTCCTAGGTGCTGGGTCACCGATTTCACCTCTAGTCAAGCACACCTAAGCCTTCTCCTGTCTTCCACAGTGCCAGGACTGTGCTGTTTTCCCTTCTCCGAGGACAGCAGCAGTAGGAGAGTTGGGCTCTGCCAGTGCTGCTGGGCCCCCCTCCCTGCCCAGGACCCTGGTGGGGAGCCCCACCTCCAGCCCCACCCCTAGGGGCCCCGGAGGGGCTGGTGCCCTGCCTGCTTGGAATGTGACTACATCAGTCAGCCAGGGCCTGGGCTGCCAATCAGCAGCAGAGATAAGGCCAGCCTGGCCTGGGAGGGGCTGGGTCAGCGCCCCATGACCTTGCAGGGACACAGGGCCAGGCAGCAGGGACGTGGCTTTCTCTGTTCTCTCCCGAGTCGCCCTCGTGTAAGCACCCAGGACTGTGGATCCAGGAGGCTGATGGGGGCACAGCCGGAGGGATGCTGCTCCGCCCAAGCTGTCCCATTGTGGTAGAAAACCACGCCAGGGTAGTGGCCCACATGGGTGATCCCAGCACTCGAGGCTGAGCGGAGGCTAGCCGGGAATCTGAGGCCTGCTCAGGCTCCATAGTGATCCCCAGCTCAAAAAACAAAAAAAGGGGCTAGAGATCAAGCTCAGCAGTACAGTCCTTGTGTGGCAAGTGAGCTCAAGTCCTGGTACGAAAAAGAACAGGAAAAAAGTGGGGGGACAGGACCTGGAGAGAGCGATCCCGAGTGCTGCCAGAGGCCTGGACCCTCCTAACTGCAGAGCAAAGGGTGAGGCAGGCAGATCCCCCACGTTCTAAGAAAGGGGAGGTGGCCACAGCTATTTCCTGCCTTGTTGTCACCTCCTGGGGCCCTTGCCACCCACCCATCCACCCTCAGCTCTCCTGAGGGACGGGGAGAGAAACGGAGACCGGAGAATAGAGCAGGCGGGATGGTGGCACCCTCCTGTGCCCCAGGCCTGGGCTCCCGGCCCCTCGGGGCACCCTCTTCACTGCCCCCCCACCCCACCGTGCAACCCTTGGGGGCAAACTCAGACCCGGCTCCTCTGGAGCTACCTGGCTTCCTCGCTGGCTCAGGCATCTTGAACAAAGTCACAGCAGGCGCAGAGCAGGCACAGCCACTGAGGGGAGATGGAGGGCTCTGCGCCCCACACTATTTATGGTGACCTCCCCTCCCCAGTGGGGCTTATCTGCCTCTGCCCCGCCACCTGCTAAATATAGATGGATCCAGAGAGCTGTGGTCTCTTGGGGGAAGGTAGGGCCACCTCATCCTTGATTGGTTCCTGTCCCATGTCCCCTCCCCTGAGGCAGAGGCCGTGGTGGGGCCAGGGGTGCCAAAGCCTTGGCCCCATGTCCATCTGATGTCCTAGGAGCATGCTGGCCTGGGAGGCGCTGACCGATCAAGGGCACCCTTGCCAGGCTCTGGTGCTGCCCCCAAGTCCTGGCGCCACCATTCTTGAACCCCATAGCACCCCGGTTTTCCCATCTTTGAAATAGGCATGGGCTAGCAACACCCACCCCTCAGAACTGTCACACTCATGAAGGGACTTTACCAATATCAGCCCTATAGGCGTTGTGGCGCACACTTGCAATCCCAGCACCCTGGGAAGCTGAGGAAGGGGGACCACAGATTTGACCCAGCCTGGGGAACTTATTTTTCAGTACCAGGGATTGAACTCAGGACCTTGCACTTTCTTGTGTTGCTGAGCTATATCCTCGGCAGAATGGGGAATTAGCAACTTAGAGAGAACCTGCCTCAAAATTTAAAAAAGGGTCAAGGGATGTAGCTCAGAGTGAAGGCCTTGGATTCAGTCCCTAGTACTGCAATAAATAAAAACAAAAAACTGCACTGCCCAGCACAAAGGGAGCCCATGTGTGCCCATACCGGTATCCTGGGGCCCTGGCCGGGGGGGTAGGGGGTGGCAGGCAGCAGTGCTGGGGCTGGTGTCCCAGGGTGGGGGACCGGGTGACCCTGCTGATGAGGGTGGGGTGTGTCTCTAAACACACCCGGAAGCAGGAGCGGAAATGGAACCAGCGGGCAGCCAGCAATGAACCAGGAGCGTCCCGACCTCTCCTCCGGCTGCCGGGTGTCCTCTGGCACCTCCTGTGCCCCATCTGGACCCCTCCTCTCTACCCTGGCAGAGCCATTGGTTGCCACAAAGAAGCAAATTACCTGGGGTCCACCCACCCTGGGGTCACTCTGTCCTCAGACACAAGCATTTGCCAGATGACAAAAACTCACCATCCATTTAAACACTACAGTGCACCATTTCCGTTTCCTTCCGCCTTTACCCACATTGTCCACTTCTGAGACTTTGTCATTGTGAGCCACTGAACACCACTTAGCTCTCCCATGAACTTTCTCTCTCCCCTGGCATTGAAGATTGAGTCCAGAGCACCCGCACCAAGCGCATTCCCTGCCCTTCTTTATTTTGCAGCTTGAGACAGGGTCTCACCACATTGTTGTGCTGCCCAGGGTGAGCTGCACTTGGGATCCTCCTGCCTCAGCCTCCCTGTGGCAGGACACAGGGCTGTGCCACTGTACCCAACTTTGCAGCTGTTGCTTGCCACCTGGGGAAGCTTACAGATATCGCTGCTTGGCATTGCCGATTGCCCAGGAAGGGCGCCGCTAGGAATACCAGCCCAGTCAGGGCCTGGTGGAGCACTTCCGGGCCTTGGGGTGTGGCTTCTGCTCCTGGGTGGACTGAGAGCCAGCCTGCTCCATCCCTGCACAAGGTGGCCACTGCCCCCTCTGTGGTCCCAGGACAGCACACAGAATGGTCTGGTGTTAGACGCCTCATATCAAGGCTATCTGGTGCTAAGTGACCAGAAAACCTGATGTCTCTGCTGTCTTCACCTACATCAGTGTCATTCTGGGTCATATCTAACACTGGGAGTTCACGCATTATTGATCCGGGGTGCTGAGCGCGATTCTCTCTTTTTATTTTTCTATATTTTTGTTTTCTGAGATAGGGTCTTACTGTGTAGCCCAGGCTGGCCTCAAACTCCCAAAGATCCTCCTGCCTCAGCCTCCAGTGTGCTGGGACGGCAGGTGTGCCCCAAAATATTCCAGGGCCCTTTCCGTACGACCCAACATCCAAATCACCCCAGGATCCCTCTCCACTGGGCAGCCGCCCTGTGGCCTGTCTCAGGTTTGGATAACAACAGGGGACGAATGGGGCACGATGGCGCCGCACACGGGCCGCAGGAGGCGCACACACCGGATGACCTGGCCGCAGGGGCGCGGCCGAGAATAACTTTACTCGGGGCTGGCGGGGCGGCGGGCGCTGTACAGAGCGGGCAGTCCGGCGGGCGGCGGCGCTCAGCGCGGCGCCAGGCGGCCGGGCGCGGACCCGCGGCCCAGCACCTCGCCGCTGAACTGGTAGGTGAGCTTCTTCTTCACCTTGCGCACCTCGCCCGTCTTGCCGTAGTTGCGCAGCGCGCGCGCCATCTTCTGGTAGGTCATCTTCTTGCGGTTGCCCTTCTGGATGCCCCAGCGGTGCGCCAGCGCCTCCTTGTGCTTCGACGAGAACTGGAAGGTGCCCTTGTCCTTGTCCACCCACCAGATGCTGTCCTTCATGTCACCGCTGCGCAGCAGGTCCAGCAGGAACTGGTACAGGCGGATCTTCTTCTTGCTGCCTGCGGGACATGGCGGTGGGGCCGGCGGCGGGGGAAAGGAAGGATGGGGACCCCACCTCCCGGGGACTCCCACTTCCGGGTGGCCTTCACTTCCCAAGACCCTCACTTTTGGGAGACCTTCACCTCCCGGGACCCTGACCTCCGGGGAACGTGCACTTCTGGGGGTTCTGCACTTCCTGGGACCCGCACCTCCGGGTGGTGGAGGGACCAGGATCCTCACTGGTGTGGATCACCTCCAGGGGATCCTCACCTCAAGGGGCCCAGAACCCCCTCTGGGGAGTCCAGGACCGGAGTGTGTGCAGGGAGCTGCTCCCAGCCCATGACCTGTGCGCACACCCGTGCACACGCACACACCATCACACCCTCTCGCGCACCCTCTCTCCCAGGCGAAGCCTCAGGTGCACGCTACACACAGACACTGGCAGACCCCCCACTCCCCGGAGGAGGCGACGGGCCTGGCTAGGGGTCGAGTACCTGGCTCCCCGTGCAGGAGGCCGGGCCCAGGCTCCAGGCCATCGGCCTCGCCATCCGACACCTCCAGCGGGGGGCTGTGCCGCTCGCCCTCCTCCTCATCTGAGCTGGGCTGCGCTGGGGACAGGGATGGGTACGGGAGGCACATCCGGGTCACGTAGGGGCCCTGGGAAGGCGGGAGGGACCGAGGCGGTGAGAGACGCTGGATGCCAGGGGTCTGCTGGGGGCGGCAGGGTGGGAAGCTGGGGAGATGGAAGTCGCCGGGGAACCATCTCGGGCAGGGCGCTGACACCCGGGCCTGCTGACACCTTCCCAGCTGCAGAGGAGGAGAAGGTGGGGGAAGGGCCATGGGTTGGGGACAGGAGTGTGAGGGACGAGGTCGCAGGGGCCTAGGCTGGGGTCACTAGGGCGCGGGCAGAGCCAGTAGGCCGGAGCCTGGGGATCCGTCTGGGGTGATAGGGGGTGCAGAGTCACGAGGCCAGTGGGGTGCCTTGGGGCAGGAGGCCACGCACCTGGTGGCTGAGGCTGGCGTGGGGCGGCACCATGGGGGCTTCGAGGACGTTCATCTGCTCCAGCTCCATGTGGCGGTACAGCTGCTGCAGCTGCGGGGGCTGCACACTCTGCAGCTCTGTGAAGTGGTTCTCAGGGAAGGCCTCGAACTCGCTGTGCACGTGGTGGGGGTGGAAGTCCCAGTAATGGTCTGCGGAACAGCCAGAGGGCGCAGTCACTACCAGGCGCCCGCGGCCGGCTCCTCCCCCTCCTCGGGAGACTCCGCAGTCACGCGGGCTCATCGCTGGGCCACGGTGTGACAGCAGGACCACAGGACTGATGTCCCCGTGCTGCGCCTGAGGAGCGGCAGGCAGGTCATTGTCCCAGACTTCTCTGGAAACCCCCCGCTGGAGCTGAGTCTGGACCCGTGGCTGGGTTGGCTAAGGAGGATCTTGGGCACTGCTGGTTTCTTTGTTCTTTTCTCTTTTTTCGGGAGAGGGGGACCAGGAATAGAGCTCAGGACCTCAGGCTGGTTTCTCTGGGCACGTTTTCCAGGAACAAAAACTACCACATGCCTGAGGGACTTCCTGGGAACAAATTGGGACCAAAAGTACAAAAAGTGTGATGTAAAGAGACCAAAGGGATTTTCTCACTTGGCCCAGATGGAGTGCGTGAGGTGCCAGCCCAGGGCAGGGCCTGTAGGCCTCGTCTAACACACACGTGACACATGGTTGTACACACACGACACACACGGGCATTGACACACGACACACTCGTGCACACACAGATGCTTGTCTGCTTTTGTCTGTGTCACATAAACACGCATTCACACATCCCTAAGAAATGAAATATCTTTTAGCTCTAGACTGAATGTCAAAGGTTCCTTCCTGTTTCTCTTTTTCTGTCTCTCCCTCCCTTCCTCTGTCTTTCTCAGTCCCTCCCTTTTGTTCTTTCCCTTTCCTTCCCTCCCTCTCTCTCCCTTTCTATCCTTCTCTGTCTCTCTGTCTCTGTCTCTCTCTGTCTCTCTCTGTCTCTCTCTGTCTCTCTCTCTCTCTCTCTCTCTCTCTCTCTCTCTCTCTCTCTCTCTCTCTCTCCTCCTTTCATTCTGGAGCCTCTTGTGTGCCAGGCAAGCACGTTACCAGTGAGCTATAGCCCCATCACTTTTTATGTTTTAATATGAGACAGGACCTCACTGAGTCTAGCAGATTGGCTTTGGGCTTGAGTCCTGCTTCAGCTGCGTCTCCAGGAGCCGAGACCAGAACCCGCTGGCTGTCTAATTCTGCTGCCTGGTAGCTTTACCGTGGAACCCTGGCCCTGACTGCGGGCTCTAAATGTTAGAGGCACAGGGGATGGCTGGGAGCACCTGAGATGGGGGAGCCACAGCTTAGGGGCAGGCTGGCTCCACTGCTAGGAGGCTGTGTGACTCCGACAAAGCCGATCCCTGCCCTGGAAGAGCCATACTGCTCCTGATACAGTTTCTCTGCCTCAGTTTCCCCATCTTGGTGTGGCTAATTAGGACCCCCATTTCAAGGGTTTGATATAGGGAGAAAAGGAACCAATGCGTGCAGTAGGCTTTGACCAAAGCCCAGCCCAAGTCTGAAACTCCACTTTCTAAGCCTGGAAGGCAAACCAGCAGGCTCACTGGGGCTTTCGCCCTGCAGGGTGCTGGCCAGAACGCCATCTTTAGCAAGGGGGCTGTGTGGCGCGCTGGGACTTGGGGGTCAGAGCCAGCTTCCTCTTGGCCTGTAGGTGCCCCTGCTCTTGACTCCTTGCCCCCACTGGGGATTGAACCCAGGGCCTTTGTGCTGAGCTGCATCCCCAAAACTTTATTTTTTATTGTGAGACAAGGTCTCACTAAGTTGCAAAGTTCCCTAGACTGGGCTTAAACTCATGATCCTCCTGCCTCCTCCTCCATGGTGTTGAGGTTACAGGCAGGCATCAGCACTCGTGGACCTAAGGAGGACTGTGTTCCCAGAACCTGGAACCCCCTCTCTAGTGCCCACTGGAGTCTGTAGCCCTGGCCCAGGTTGCAGAAGGCCCAGCGGAAGTGTGGCCTCTGCTCTTGACTGGAGTGCTCAGGCAGTTGCGTAAGGAACAGAAGCCCTCCCAGTACAGGGCTCTGTAAAACCAAGGATCTGTGGGCACGCTTGGGGACAGCTCCCATGGGTTCGTTGCTCTCTCACTCCTTGTCCCTTCCCTGCGCCACCCATGCTGCCCCTTCACAGACTCTGAGCTCCCAGGAAGAATGCAGGCCACCTGCACATCTGGAGACAGCTGGGCTCCTCCCCAAGGCCTGCAGGCACCAGGGCACGTTGGGCCTCGATTGAAATCTGATCACCAAAAGCCAACTTTTAATGTGTCTTCCAACGTGCTAAGCACCTAATTCACAGCATTGCACTTCATCCTCGGCCCAGCACCAAGGAGGTGGCCATCACGTGTGGTCTTCCTTGTGTGTATGAGGAAACCATGACTCAGGGAGGCTTGTGCAGGCACGAGTAGAGTCAGGACCCAAACCCATCAGTGCCTTTCTCAGAACTAAATGGTGTCACTGTGCCATACCACACCCAGGAACAAGACTGAATGAAACTTTAAGTGAGACCTATGGTGACTCTGATTTAGCTGACTACTCTTTTCTACTTCTCTGTCCTCCATCATCTACCCAACATCCATCACCCATCATTTCTCCATCCATCCATCCTTGCATGCATGCATCTACCCAGCCATCTACTCATCCATCCATCATCCATCTGCCCACCCAGCCATCCATTTGCCCACCACCTACCCACCCACTCATCCACCCACCCATTCATCCATCCATCATCC
>NW_004524594.1:904532-906983 GCF_000260255.1 Octodon degus | reverse complement strand
ACCCACCCACTCATCCACCCACCCATTCATCCATCCATCGTCCACCTTGCCTAACCATCCATCCATTTGCCCACCATCCACCCACTCACCCAGCCATCCACCCACCCATTCATCCATCCATCATCCATCTGCCCACCCATCCATCCATTTGCCCACCATCCACCCACTCACCCAGCCATCCACCCACCCACCCATTCAGCCATCATCTATCTGCCCACTCATCTACCCATCCCTAACCCCATCCACCTATCATCCACCTATCCACTCATCTACCTACCTACTTAACATCTTTCACTCAGCCATCATCCGCCCCTCACTCACCCATCCAATCCACCCTCCACCCAACCAGAACTAACCCATTCTTTTCTTTGTTTGTTTGTTTGTTTGTTTTGCACAATCAGGGATTGAACGCAGGCCCATGCACTTTCCAGGCAAGCACTTATTCTACCGAGCTATCTCCCCGACCCCTTAACCCATTCATTTTGATCTCATTCCCTCCCTCTTAACCAGAGGCCAATCTTTTATCCACATATCCCTATTCTCACTCAGTTGTCACCAGGACAAAACAAAATGATATTCAAAACAAGCCCACATGGACAACGAAGCCTTGCAGATGACCTTAATCCTCAGAACAGAAACCCAAGCCTGAAGCCCAGGGCTCTCCCAGGGTAGTGAAAGGACATTCAAAACAGAAGAAAGAGGGGGAATCAAAAAAGCGAGAGTCAGAAAAACCTCAGGAAATCACAGACCACCCCTGAGTGAGGGGTAGATGATGCCTGAGTGAAGGATGGTGGTGGGTAGGTAGATGAGTGGATAGGCGGATGATAGGCGGATGGATGAGGGGTTAGGGATGGGTGGATGAGTGGGAAGACAGATAATGGCTGGATGAGTGGGTGGATGGATGAGTGGGTGGATGGATGAGTGGGTGGCTGGATGAGTGGGTGGATGGATGAGTGGGTGGCTGGATGAGTGGGTGGATGGATGAGTGGGTGGATGGATGAGTGGGTGGGTGGGTGGGTGGCTGGATGAGTGGGTGGATGGTGGGCAAATGGAGGGGTGGGCAGATAGGCGATGGGTGGATGAGCCCCTCCAAGGGCTTCTAGGACGCAACCTTTCCTAAAAATTGTTCACATGTGGAAACTGAGACCCAGACAGCAGAAAATTAAAGGTTTCATTGCGCCTGTTACTCTCCTAATTGTTAGTTTCAATTTTTTTTTTAATTTTTTGAGACAGGGTCTGAGGATGTAGCTCACACTGGCCTTGAACCCACTATGTAGTCCAGGCTGGCCTTGAACTGTGGCAGTGCCAGGATTACGGGTGTGCACCACCACACCTGACTAGTTGGGTTCTTTCTTTCCCTGTTATAACCATGGACCTGGTAGGACGTGTGTTCCATTCATTTCTCAGCATCTCGCAATGTTCCAGCATATAGAAGACACTGAGTACATTTTTATGTTTTGTTTCTGGTGCTGAGGACCAAACCCAGGGCTGCCAGATTGCTGGGTAAGTGTTCTACTACTAAGCCAAATCCCCAGCCCCTAAGCACATTTTTAGAAGGGTAGGCTAGGGTGGGATGGAGGGGTGTTCAGTAGGTTGAGGGAAAAACAAAAAGGAGGGCAAGGGGGCGACTATAGGGCTGTGGGAATGAATTTATGGATAGGAATTTTTTTTTTTTTTTTTGAACCGGGGATTGAACTCAGGCCCTCGTACTTGCGAGGCAAGCATTTATTCTATTGAGCTACCTCTCTGGCCCCTATGGATGAGGTTTGCAAGGGTAAAAGACTACGGAGATCTGGATGGGTGGGTGGATGGGTGGGTGGACGATGGATGGGTAGATGGGTGGATGGATGGGCTGGTGAATGGGTCATACTTTGGAATGCTGGGGGCTGAGGAGATGGCTCAGTAGAATAACTACTTGCCTGGCAAGGGCAAGGGCCTGAGTTCAATCCCCAGTACTGCCAAAAATAAATAAATAAGACAAAAATAAAAATATTTTACAATGCTGTTTCTCTCCCCAGTCCCATCACAAAGAGCAAAGCTTGCCGTGCCCATTAGGATGAGTTTTATTGCAATAAAAAGAAGCAGAAGATGGGAAGTGTTGGCGAAGATGTAAGGCTAGGACCTCAGTGGCGCTGTGCTGGGACTGTACAAGTGGTGTGACTACTATACAAAACAGTAGGACAGCTCTGCAAAAATGTAGCAACAGAATTAAGGTAGGACCCAGAAATTCCACCCAAGCTTGTGTGCAGAGGGGTTGAAATTGGAAGTGTAAAAAAAAAGGGGGGGAGCCGGGGAGATGGCTCAGTAGAATAAGTGCTTCCCTGGCAAGCACAAGGGCCTGAGTTCTATACCCAGTTCCGCAAAAAAAAAGAAAAGAAAAGAGAAGAAAAGAAAGAAAGAAAGAAAGAAAGAAAGAAAGAAAGAAAGAAAGAAAGAAAGAAAGAAAGAAAG
>NW_004524594.1:897544-904432 GCF_000260255.1 Octodon degus | reverse complement strand
AAGAAATTGGAAGTGCTGTCCTGTCCTGTGTGCAGAGCGGCCCTGGTCACACTAGCTGAAGGCATGAGCGGCCCACCTGTGCTCCAGGGGTGGGCGGATGAGCGAGGGCGGTCCACACACACCGTGGAGCACTACTCTGCCTTAAAAAGGAGGGAGATGCCTACGTGAGCTGCCCCAGGGATGCCCTGTGAGGAGACGCAGCTAAGCAAAATGAGCCACTCCTAAAAGGATGGTTCCATTTGTGTGAGGCACCTGAAGTGACCAAATTCATAATGATAGAAAGTAGACTGGGTGGTGGCCAGGCATGGTGGCACGTGCCTCTCACCCTGGCACTCCGGGAGGCTGAGGCAGGAAGACAGCCAAGTCTGAACCCAACCGGAGCAACTTAGTGAGACACTGTCAAAAATAAATAATAGAAAAAGGACTGTGAATGGAGCTAGGGACAAAGGCTTTGGGTTCAATTCTCAGTACAACAGCCAACAGCCACCACAGGAAATAGGATAACAGTTCCAGGCCGCAGGCCAAGGGGAGCAGAGCTGGGAGCTGCTCAGCAGGCAGAGACCAGTTCTGCAAGATGGTAGGAGTTCAGGGCGGGGCTGCCAACAGCGAGTAGGAGACCTTGTGCTAACCCTGCAGGCGCTCATGCTGCTGTGCTGTCTCCCCGGCCCCGCACATGCTTTCTTATGAGGCTGGAATGAAAAGATCACAAATCCTGGTGTTCACCATCCGGGGGCCCGCTCTGGACTGTTTGTTCTGCAACCTTCCCACTTCAGCCTCTCATACTGTTTTTATTTTTTTTGTTTTTTTTTTAATTTTCTTTTTTTTTTAAATTTTATTTATTTGTGTGTGTGTGTGTGTGTGTGTGTGTGTGTGTGTGTGTGGCCAGCTCAGCCCACCAGGGGGCGGGGCTGGCTGGCATGTGGTGCTGGGGGATTGAACCGCGGTCCCTGTGCTTTGCTAAGCTTGTTCTAAGTAGGTGCCTTAGACCACTGAGCCATCTCACCAGCTCCTCATACTGTTTTTAAATGCTACACACACACACACACACACACACACACACACACACAAATGCATGTACCATATCTTGTCATGTCCCCATCCAAACTCCAACAGGGCTTGGGTGTGGCTTAGTAAGGTCGCAGATTGGTGGCCCTGTCTCCCCCATCAAGGTCCCTGGAGCGGGGCCCTTGGTGGCCTCCACGCAAGTCCCTGGCCTGCAGTCAGTCTCCCTCTTAGCTACACTCACGCCTGATATACCCGCGTGTTGCCTTACTCGGCGCCCCATGCACGCCCCCGCGCCTCCTCCTCCTTCTGCCTTGCAGGCACTAGCATCACCTGCACCCCGAGTTCCCTGCCTTTATTGTCAGCACATTACCCAACCTCACAGACATTTTTGTGGGGGTTTTTTCAGGGGAGGGGCACTGGAGAGTGAACTCCAGGGCCTTCACACAAAGCTACACCTCAGTCCTTTTTTTATTTTTTAATTCTGAGACAGCATCCGCCGCCCAGACTGGATTTGAACTCACGGTCCTCTTGCCTCAGCCTCCCAGAGTGCAGCACTCAGTTTTACGGAGGAGGAAAGAGCAGCTCAGAGAGGCTGTGTTCCTCTGGGGAGGAGCACACGGAGCGGGACTGGACCCAGATCCTCCCTGCACCTGGTCACTAAACATAGCTACCTAAAACATGGCCTCTGAGGACAGCCAGGAAGTGGGGTGTCCTTGAGAGGCTTCAGGGAACGCCTTCCAGCAGGCGTTAGGAAGGGCGGCAGGATGCAGGCGGCAGGGCCAGGAACAAGGAGTCTGGGGGTGTTCAAGGCTCAACCCCACGCTTTGGCGCCTGACCACAGAGCAGAGGTCACTACAACGCCACCCAGGAGGGCCTGGGCCAGAAGACTGCAGCCCGAGCTGCGGCATCCAGGCCACCAGGGGGCGCCCTCCTCACACCCAGGGGTCCTGGAGGAAGGTAGGGCGCGGGATCCCAAGAGCGACGGGAGGTGTCCCGTCCGTGGTGTCTGGATCTACCGCGGAGAGGATGGAGCTCTTCTGTACACCCACAACTAAGCTTGAAGAGGATTCTCTGGGGTTCTTTTATTCTTTCTGGGTCTTACTGTGTGGCCCAGGCTAGCTGTGAACTCACAACGATCCTCCTGCCTCAGCCTCCAGGGTGCTGGGATTACAGGCGTGCACCACCCCGCTCAGCTCCCAGCATCCACTCTGGGTCCCTATCACAAGTCCTGCCCAAGTCCCTTTCACCCAATCCCTCTCCTCAGCCCTGAATTTGCTCTAGGAAAAGGCTTTGCGGGCCACCGTGAGGCCCTGATGCAGGAGGCGCCCAAGCGGGGACCTTGCCCTTGCCTCCCCCACCCAGGGGAGGGGCCTTGGCCTCTGCTGGGCAGGGGGTCTTCGGGGGTTCCTCTGACACAGCGCTTCCCAACTGGGGGGCTTAGCCCAGGGGAGCTAGCAATGGGTCGAGAGGGCTTGGTGTGGTCATTGGCGCCCAGGGGGCGAGGCCGCACCCAGTTCACCCCAGCTGAGGCCAGTGTGAGCTCCGGAGCTGCAGGCCGATGTGTCATCTTTGAAAGTGTCGCCAAGGAGGACACTGGCCCACCCGACTCACCACTGTGGCTGTCCCCATCGCTGTTGAGGTACTGATAGTACTCGTGCGGGGCCCGCTGGTACAGGTCCGCGTCGTAGGAAACCAGCTCTTCTGATGGCTGTGGAGGGAGCGGGTGTCAGGGCTGCCTGCGGGGCCTGCTGGCCTCACACACCTGCCTCTGGTCCACGGGGAGCCACCATTTCACGGGCCCAGCCACCCCCACACAAGGCCATGCCGCCACAGCCCATAGCACACTTTCACACCCACTGTCACCTACGATCCATGGGTGCACCCAGAGGTGAGGGGGTGAAGCCCGCCTGAGTGACATCCCACCACCACCATGCCAACCTCACACCACCGGCGTGCCCTGCACAGCCCTGTGCCTGCTCTCTCCCCCTCGCCCCCCAGGTAAGCACAAGGCCAAGACAGCGACCCGCACACGGTCTGGCAGTTTGTATAGAGGTCGCCCAAGCAGGCTGCGGGGGTCAAGGGACAGAGGCACTGGGCTGCGAGCCCCGCTTTCCTCCTCCAGCTCCTGCCCTGGGGCGCCCCTGCCCCCACACAGCTGGCGCCTAGCGAGCCCTCGGCTTCCAACAGTCGCCAGCTCCTCCAGCCCCACAGAGCGTGCATGAGTATTGCGCAAGCATCACCGTGGTCCTCAGCTTGGCATGAGGGCTGGGGCTGCCCACCCCAGAGGGGTTCAGAGTTGCTGGGCACAAGCTGAGATTGGGGCCCAGAGATCCGCCTCCTGCCCCGCCACAGTTCAGCATTCAGGGGCTGAGGGGCGAGGGCATTGTGGCCAAACCCCTAGCTAGGCCTGTGGCCTTCTTTATTTTTTATTTATCTATTTTTTGCAACAGGGTCTCTGTGTATAGTTCAGGCTGGCCTTGAACTATGTTACCAGGCTGGCATCAAACTCAGCAGTCCTCCTGCCTCAGCCTCCAGAGTGCTAGGGTTACAGCCGTGTGCCACCAGGCCTGACACCTGTGGCTTTCTTGAGGTGGAGTGGGCACCAGTGGGAAGAGCGCCTCTGCCTCCCTCCACCCCAGCACCTCCTAGGTCCAGCAGGGGCAGGGGTGAGGGTGCAGTAGGCTTGGTGGGACAGGTGTACGGGGTGGTCCTGTCTGTGCCAGGGTCAGGCCAAACGAAAGGCAGGAGCCCAGCACTGAGGCACCCTCCTGGAACCCCAGGGGGCACGGGTGAGCTGTGGTCACAGGCACCAGGCCTGGTTGCCACCCCAGGGCCCCTCGGCAGGGTGGGGAGGAGGAGGAAGACAACGGCCTCCAGGCAGGGAAGGCTGAGTCAGTGGCAGGCACTGCCAAGCCCTGCCGGCACCCCGGAGTGAGGACCGGGGTGAGAGCCCGCGAGGGGTCGCCTCCCAGTGTGCCCAGCCTGACACCTGCCAGAGCGGCAACTGTCACCCAGGGTAGGCAGCAGTGCAGATCGGGGCCACTGGCCGCCACTGTTGCCGGGGTCCCCTGGGGCTCCTGCGTCTTCACTGAGACTTGGCCCTGGCCTCGTCCCCCACTAACTGCAGGCCGACGCCACCCTGGGTCCTACCGAGCCCAATCTCAGTTGCGGCCTGGGCCCATCCCCTGTGGGCCGCTCCCTGAGGCCTGGCCCTGGCACCAGCCTAATCACAGCGCCTCTCGCTCGCCCAGCTGGGCCCTGCCCCTGCCCTTCAGGGAACCCAAAGGTCCCAGGCTGGGACCCTTCGGCCAACAACCATGTCCTTGGTGCCAGGCCCCAGAGAGGTCACTGGGGACTCATCAGGGACCCTGAGTTCCACCAGCCTCCTGCTCCAGGGGACCCCAAGCTCCGGGCTGAGACCTGGGCCCTCTCCTGTCTCAGCCCCTCGCTACCCCTGAGCCAGTCCCCCGTCTGCTCCTCTCCCACCTTGCTGCCTGCCTCACCGTCACTAACCCAGAGCCCTGCCACCAGCCCATCTATAAATAATCCCTTCAGCCCCACCATAGGCCTGGCCCTCAACCCTCAGCCGCGCTCTGCTCCGGGAAGCCACTGCCAGGAGCCCTGGAGGAAGCTCAGGCTTCCCACTGATAGTGGCCAGGGACAGCAGTGGGCATGGAGGGGCCAGCCAGGCTGGCAGAGGAGCTGTGGTACTCACAGGGGGAACGAGGGGAAACCCTTCCATCTTGCACGCCTGTAACATCCAGCCGAGCTCTGTGCGGGTCGGGTCCCCTGCCTCCGTGGGGGCCAGAGCGGAGCCCCTTGGGACGGGGTACCCCGTCAGGGGACTGGACGGCTGGGCCGTGGGGTGGACACCAGGCTCGGGCCTGCCCCCTGAGCTACAGGAGCCCTCGGGGAGCCCCCTCCCTTGACATTGCAGGGCCAGCGCAAGTTCCTGATTTTATCGAAGGGCCTGCCACTGGGAGATAGTCCCCTTGGGGTGACATCACCGCCCCAGCCCGTTTGCATAAATCTCTTGCGCTACAGGAAGTCTCTGGCCGGCTGGGGCAGGTGGTGCTCAAGGGGCTGGCCTGGGAAGCCATGGGGCCAGGCCCCCTGCCCAAAGGAAGCTGGGGCTGGAGGGGACAGGCCACCTCTGTCTCCGAGGCCTGTGTGACTGCTGAGGCCTAGGGAGGCTCCCAAACCCCAGCCCAGTGACTCCACGCAGCCAAGTCGATCTTGGATCGGAATGGTGCCCACATGGGGCCTTTACACTCTGTCTGTTTTGTTTTGGTTTTGGGGGGCAGCACTGGGGTTGAACTCAAGGGCTTCACAGCAAGTTACACCCCAACTCTTTTTTTTTAATTGTGTGCTTTGAATTAGGGTCTCAATAAGTCACTAAGTTGCGTTAGTCCAGTTGGACTTAACTCGAAATCCTCCTGCCTCAGCCTCCCACGGAGATGGATTACAAGTGTGGGCCACCACACTTGGTGGGGCCTTTACTTTTTGGGGACACCCTGGCAGGCTAAAAACTCTGATCCCAAGACTGCCAGGGTTGACTCTCCCTGTGGGCCCTGTACTCCACCCTAGGCCTCTGCCTACTCAATGGCCGGACTCAAGGCAGGACCCAGGTGGAGTCCTGCCACTTGCTCCATCCCTCAGCCTCGCGAGTATCCCAGCTGCTTCCAGATCTCGGCCCCAGTCTCCCAGCTTCCCCCACCCTGGCCAGTATGTGAATATCTGTCTACAAACATTTCCAAACCTTTCTCATACGTCCATCCATTCACCTGTTTTCCTATCCACTTATTTTTCTATCTAGTTGGCAACTTATCTGTCCACCCATAGACTTAACCATATATTAATTTTTCTGTCTTTTTATTCAACGGTCTGTCTTAGCCAGTTCACCCCCTTACCCATCTTTGCATCTACTTGTTGATCCACCCATCTGTGTGCGTGTACATCAGCTACGCCATCTGCTTTCAGTCCATCAGTCAGTCAGCCCCCTTTTCGATCAGCTTATCCACTGTACAGTCAGCCAGCCAGCTGGTCATCCATTGGTTCATCCACCTATGGGTCTACTCATCCATCATCTTTTATCCACCCATCCACCCATCTACCTATGCATCCATCTATCCATCCACTCATCCACATCAGCCCATCCATCTGTCCATCCATCCATCCATCCATCTACCCATCTACCCATCCACACATTCATACATCTGCCTATACACCCATCCATCCACCCACTTACATATCCACACATCTGCTCATTCATTCATCCATCCACCCATCCACCCATCCACCTATCTATCGATTCATCTATACATCTATCCACCAAACCACCCACCCATCTATGTATCCATCCACCCACTCATCCATCTAGCCACCCACCCATCCATGTATCTGCCCATCCACAATCCACCCACCTACTCATCCAACCACCCCTCCCTCCATCCATCTATCATCCATCTACACATCCACCCACATACCCATTCATCCATCCACATGTATACACATCTTCCCATCTGTCCATCCATCCACTAATCCACCTATATAAATATCCATACATCTATCCATCTATAGATCTACCTCTCCACACATCCATCCATCCATGCAACCATTCATCAATACATCTGTCCACCCAACCATCCACCCATTTACGTATGCATCCACCCACTCATCCATCTAGCCACCCACCCATCCACGTATCTGCCCATCTACACATCCACCCACTTACTCATCCAACCACTCATCCATCTTTCCCTCCATCCCACCATCCATCCATCCATCATCTATCTACCATCTATACATCCATCTGCCCATCCATATATCTACCCTTCCATCCACCCACCCACCCACCCATCCATCTACCCTTCCACCCACCCA
>NW_004524594.1:882495-897409 GCF_000260255.1 Octodon degus | reverse complement strand
CCACCCATCCATCTACCCTTCCACCCACCCAACCTTCTACCCTTCCACCCACCCAACCATCTACCCTTCCACCCACCCATCCATCTACCCTTCTACCCACCCAACCATCTACCCTTCCACCCACCCATCCATCTACCCTTACACCCACCCAACCATCTACCCTTCCACCCACCCACCCACCCACCCATTCCTCTCTCCATCCACTCACCACACATCCAGCCAGCTACATGTCCTTGAACCCCTTAACTTTGAGTTTTGGGCTCTGACACTAGGTGCTGACAAACCAGGCTCTGACACTAGGTGCTGACAAACCAGGCAGGATCTACTTTGGAGGATGGAGGGATGAGTAGAGACCCTGATGTCTGCTTGACCTCTGGCGGGTCCCCTCTGCCTGGGAACAACTTCCTGTGCTGCTTCCTCCTCTGCAGCATCTAAATCCCCGCTTCACATTCCCCCACTGCGACCATCCTGCCTCCCTCCTGCCTCTGGATTCCTGGGCCCTGAAGTTTTTCCTCACTGTCAGCAAAACCCAGGGATCCCCAACTGGGAGTGATGGGCAGGCCTGTCCTTCCAGCACTCTAGGAGGCTGAGGCAGGAGGATCGCAAGTTCAAGCCCAGCCTGGGCAATGTAATTGGCTGGATCCTATCTTAAAATAAAAAATAAGAAGAACCAGGATGTGGCTCAGTGTGGAGGCCCTGGGTTCAATCTCCAGTGCCAAAAACAAAAAGACAGACACCTCAGGCAGTCTCAGTAAGGTGTGCCCTTGCATGGGTGCTCCCGGGGCTTCTCCGAAGGGTCCGGGTCATTCGAAGGTCTCCGGGCCCCTGGGGAGCCAGCTCCACTGTTGTCTTGGCTCGTTCTCCTTTACCTGCTCCTTCAGACAGTTACCACTTTTTATTTGTGTTTTCCATGGGCCACCCTTGAGGGGCCCAGCTATGCCTGGGACGCAGCGGGGTGCTGTGGGGGGCATGGTGCTGGGTGCACTAGGAAGTGAAGAGTTTGCTCAGCTCATGGGGGAATAGGCTGGGGACACCCCACAGGGGCAGGGTGTGTGGGCTGAGGAGGCAGCCAGGAAAGACCTCAGGAGCAGGGAGCTGCATCCTGTGGCTACGAGCGGGGCCAGGCAGGAAGGCCGGGAATCTCGCGTGCCGATCGATCCCAGGAGCTGCGCTGCGTTCAGGTTCTAAGTGGGAAGTGGGGAGCCCAGTCCTGAGATTCAAGGGACCCCACAGGAGGAAGGGCTTCCACTGTCCCATTCTGGCCAAGCTAGCCTGGGTAAAACAGCCCATAAGAGTTCCAGAGGCTGAAATGCCAGCTACTCAGCAGGCTGAGGCAAGAGGATCCAAAGCTTGAGGCCAGCCTGGGAAACTTGTCCAGCTCTTTCTCAAGATAAAATTTTAAAAGGTCTGGAGTGAGTTGGGTTTGGGGATGAATGCCTGTAATCGCAGCACCTTGGAGGCTGAGGCAGGATGGACGATTGCAAGTTTGAGCCCAACCTGGCTAACGTAGTGATTTATTCAACTAAGATTTGATCTCAAAATTAAAAAAAAAAAAAAAAAAGGCTGGGGCCTAGCTCAGTGTGAGAGCACTTGCTTAGCATGCACAAAGCCCTGGGCTCAACCCCTGGCACAGCAAGCAAAAGAAAGAAAAATCTCAAAGTGAGCAGAAGGCATCCCACCCGCCGGCCATGCAGGTCCAAAGCTGATTCAGATTCCAAGATCTCTGTGGAGAACAGCACAGCACCCAAGTGGCCCAGGCGGCAGTGGGCAGGAGCCCCCGGGACCAAGCTCTGGTCCCGGGACGCAGGCAAATGGACGCATTTTCAGCTTTGAGGATGGGATGCCACCCTCCTGCATGTGTCAGCATGCTGCAGTGGGACTGGGCACCCGACCAGGGGCTGAGGCTTGACAGCCAGGCGCCCGCCACCTTAGCCACCGAGCTGCAGTCCCAGTCTGTACCTTAAATCTCCAGCCAAGTGCGAGTCTGAGAAGCCACAGCCCCTGGCCCAGAAAGGAACGAAACTGTTTGGGTGCCTGGCACCTTGCGGGGAGACGTCCCCCTGTGGTCCAAGCCACGCACCTGCTCCCAGCTCGAGCTCTGGATCCCGCTGAGGCAGAGAGGAAGTAAGAAGGCTGAGCAGCTGAGGCAGGGAGGAGAGGAGAGGAAAGAGAAACAGAACAGGGAGCACAAAGAAAGGCAGAGCTGGGCACAGTGGTACTCACCTGGCACCCTCCCATTCGGGAGGCTGCGGCAGGAGGAGCGCAGGAGGGGCCAGGAGATGGCTCAGTAGAGTAAGTGCTTCCCTGGCAAGTGCAAGGGTCTGAGTTCAATCGTCGGTTCCGCAGAAAGAAAGAGAGAGAGAGAGAGAGAGAGAGAGAGAGAGAGAGAGAGAGAGAGAGAGAGAGAAGAGCCAGCGAATCGAGAAACCCAGGCAAGAAAGGAGAGGCCAGGGCAAAGGAGAAGAGAAGTGTGAGGAAGAGGGACAAAGGGAGGTGACGCGGGACAGGGACAGCTGGCAGCCAGACGCAGGGGACCCATGGAGTAAAGGGGGTCAGCATGGGTCCCCAACTTGCCCGAGGCCCCAGGTACATCAGGCCTGGACTCATTTCCTTCTCATCAGCAGTAAATTGGTTTGAAAACCAAAATCTTGGAGTTTCCAGGGAAAGAGGAGAAGAGTTTTTAATTAGTTTATTTTTGTAATAGATAACACAGGTGCATGGTCCCAAATCTGAAAGATAAAAAAGACCAACAACTGTCACCCCTGATACCTGGTCCTGCATGTGTGCCAGGGGACAGTTGAGGCAGACAGGAGCCTACAGACATAGAGATAGTCTTTTAAAATTTGTTTCATCTTATTTTGTTGCGGTATGGTCTCACTGTGTAGCCCAGGATGTCTCTGAACTCTTGGTGATCCTTTTGCCTCAGCCTCCTGAGTGCTGGATGGCAGGCGTGTGAACCACCACTCTTGGCTAGTGTTATCCATTTTAACGACAGTATAATATTCCACCATTTGGATGTGCAGATGCTCCCTGATTTGTGATGATTCCACTAAGGATTTTTTTTAACTTTCCGGTCACATGAAAGGGAGCCCTAGAAACTTCTACTGACATACTTTGCAGTTTCACTCTTGATCTCTTTCGCAGGCTGGCAATAGGTGGTCTGAGACTCCTCTGTGGTACTGGGCAGAGGCAGCCCCACGGCTCCTGGGCACTGTGGATACTCTACAGCCCTCAGCGTTGCTACGCTAGGGTGTGCCGCAGGCTACACACGTTCAGGGTATTTCCAGTGGGCAATGGGCTCCCAGGGAGTAAGAGGGTGACGAGCCTGTGTATGTGTGTGTGTGTGTGTGTGTGTGCGCGCGCGCGCGCGCGCGCGCGCATCGAGACATGGCCCAGGCTGTCCTAAGCTCCCAGACTGAGGCAAGCAATCCTCCTGCCTCAGCTTCCTGAGTAGCTGGCACTACAGGTATATACCACCATGCCCAATTGTGAGACTTTTCAAGCAATTCATAGTTGGAAGAATAATTATAAAGTAAACACCTAAGCAACCGCACTCCCAGTCAAGAAATTAAACATCAGGACTGGGGGTAGCTCAGTGGTAGGACACTTGCCCAGTGTGTGGGAGACACTGGATTGGATCCCTAGCACCAACAAGGAAAGAAAGAAGGAAGGAAGGGATAAAGAAGGAAAGAAGGAGGAAGGAAGAAAGGAAGGAGGGGGGAGGGGAGAGGGCAGTGCTTGGGATAGAGTCCAGGGTCCTGTGCACACGAGGCGAGTGTTCCCACTCACTTACATCCCCAGTCCCTCCCCCTCTTTAGAGGCAAGGTGTCTTTAGTCTCCCAGGTTGGCCTCCCACGCCTGGCCATCTTCCTGCCTCAGCCTCCCGAGTGCTGGGATGACTGGCATGTGCCACCACGCCCGCTCCTTGCTTTTCTTTATAAGCATCTCTAACAGTGCAGTTCAGCCTTTTCTTCCTTGTTTGTTGGCCAGGGATCTCACCCCGGGCACGTGTCCTGCCCCCGGGCCACGTCCAGCCCTCTCTTGTCTTCCTCTTAGCAGATTTTCCTATTTAGAGAATAGGAGCGCTCCTGTGCCTCGTCCTCCTGGGCTGCAATCTTCATAACTGGTGCAAGTTGTCTCCCGTCCCCTGCCAAGGGCCTGAGGGTGATTCCAGTTTTCCAAATCCCAGCGAGGCTGCAATCAATGAAACATGGCCTTTTACGCACAGGCAGGCACCACTCAGGGTGAACCCTGAACATCACGCTAACTGGGCAGAGGGGTGCATTTCAAACTCTGGCACACAGCAGGGCCCACGGGGCTGGTGGGCTGTGCCCCAGGGCCATTGGCACCCAGGGAATGGGCAGAAAAGCCCCCAGCCCAGGACCCAGACCCCTCACCAAGCTTCCCAGTGCTAGAAAATGAGGAAATGGCCCTCCCCACCCCCTGCGTCCTCTCTGCCGGCCTCAGGCGGTGTGACAGGGCGGGTGTCCTCCGCCAGGCCCCACACCACTGCCTGGGAAAGCTGGCCCGAGAGCCGGCCGCACAGCAATGGCCGTCTCGCAACTTCCCCTCCTGGTTGAGACACAGGGAGCGGCTGAGACGGCCTGGGTTGCGGGGCCTCAGGGTCCCTGGCTGTGCTCACAGCCCTCAGCAGCTCTTGAGAGCAGGAGGACCACAGACACTCACCTGGGGCCTCAGGCCAGGGGACCCCAGGGGCAGCCCTATCCTGGGGCGTGCTCTTGGGAGACACAGAGGAACAGACACCGCAGCAGCCATGTTAGAAAGTGACAGTGGATGAGGGGGGTCATCGCGGGGCTTAGGTGATAGAAAAGGGGCTGAGGTCATCATACTGGGTGCCTTCCCTTCTTTTTTGTTTTTTTGAGATAGGGTCCTGCTCTGTGGTCCAGACCAGACTTTAACCCATTATATAGCCCAAGCCAGCCTTCAATTCATGGTGATCCTCCTGCCTCAGCCTCCTGAGCACTGGGATGACAGGTGTGCACCACAGTACCTGGCTTTAGGGCACCTTTGGGGAGACACTGGTGACAGATGGAGGTTAGCATGGCAAGTGTGTAGGAGAGGAGTTCCACATGGGCTGGGAGACCCAGCTGTCCCAGGCCTGGCAGGCCACCAGGCAAGGAGGGCCAGCCTGGTAAGGCCAAGGAGTTCAGGCCTCTCTCAGACTCAGCTTACATGGTTCCATCAGAGGGTGCAATCTCGCTCCCCCAAATCCCAAATTGGGGCATTATGATCCCCTGGTCCCCAGGACAGATGAGGCAACTGAGCCTCAGAAGTGGCTTAACCAGGCACTGCCCGCACCCGCGGCCCCTGCATTCTAAACGGCTGAGGCAAGAAGAGCCCAACCTGGATCTCAGCCTGGTGACTTAGTGACTTCAGTGCAGCCCTGTCTCACAGTACAGAAAGAGCTGCGTGGAGCTCAGCGTGAAGGCCCTGGCTGCCTCATACCTAGAGAAAGTCACTTGGCACTGCAAGACGCTCAGCCAAGCCAGGGCCCTGGGAAACGGAGGCCGGGCAGTGGGCAGCTGAGACCCAGCCCCCGGCTGGCACCTCGACGGTGTCCCCAAAGTGCCCAGGAGGCACGAAGCCTTGAGCGAGTCCCTGCTGTTTCCTGCTGTGTCCTGCTGGGCCTCCCACCCTCCCTGTCCATTGTCTGAGGCTACTGGCCTCCTGGGTGCCGCTCCACAGAAGCCAGACAGGAGGCCCCGCTCGGCTCAGGAGGCCTCTCAGGAGGCCTCACAGTCTCCCATAGGCCCCACCAGGCCCACGCTGGGCAGGTCAGCACCAACCTGGCTCCGGAGCAGCCCTGCAGCCACCCCTCCTCCACAGCCACCCGCCCCGCCCCTGCAGCCGCTGCATTCCCAGAACCTCTTTCTCAACCTCAGCAGCCCAGCCGCCCAGCCCCTTGCACACGCTGTAGCTCTGTCCTTTCAGGGTGTCTCCCTCCTCCAGGCTGCCTGCAGGACTGCCTGCCTCAGTGTTTCAACTCACAGCTCCTACCCCCCGCTGCACCTGGGGCGCCTAGAGCCTAGCGCCCTGGGCTGCAGCCCTTCCACCTCCCTCTGCTTGAGTCTTGGGGTTGCAATCGAAGCCCCCAGCCACAGGCCTGCCCTGCTGACCAGGCTGTGGATGGGGAGCTCACCTCCCGGCCACATCACTCAGCCTCCTGCACCTCAAACCCACCCACAGGACTTCCGCCTGTCACCACGGCAGCCCACACCCGGGCTGCACACCAAGGATGGGCTCTCTGCACGCCCTCACCCACCCCGCGGAGCCCCCACCCCCGCTGTCTAGACACCTAGGTCTCCACCCACGGCCTGGCATTCCAGCCCCATGAGCTGCTTCCCCTCCCGGGCTCCTGTCCCCTCCTCTGTGGCAGGGATCCTGAGCATGCCGGACAGCACTGCTGTCAACGCAGAATCTTCTGGATCCAGCAGGGGCCCAGTTAGAGCACACTCTGCCATCAGCCTCTCCCAACGCTCCCAGAGCCCTGTGGAGACAGGGAGTGTGGCTCTGAGGCCTGGGTGCGAATCCTACCCCTGCTCCCAGTTCACTGGCTGCTTGAAGCTCAGTGTCCACATCTGAGAAGTGAGGACAACGGGACACACCCCTGGGATCTGAGAACCTGATGAGAAAGTACCACGTTGGCCACATTGTGATGCACCTACCCACGGCCTCCTGGGAAAGGTGGAATTTGGGGACCCAGGGGGTCCCAGGGCCCACATCCCAGCCTCTGTCTGATGGACAGGCCCAGGGCCTGTCCTCACTTCCCAGAAGAAGGCCAGGTATGGGGAAAGGGACCCTACGCTAGGTGAACAGCGTTATTTGGAAAAAAAAAAAAAAAGGAAAACTAAGAATTCTTTTTTTTTTTTGACAGAACTGGGAATTGAACTCAGTCCCTTGAGCTTGTCAGGCAAGCACTTATTCTACTGAGCTATCTCCCTGGCCCCTAGGAAAACTAAGAATTCTTAAGCTCTTACCATGAGCTCAGAACATTGTCTTTGGTTTTTTTGAGACATGATCTCACCATGTATCCCAGGCTGACCTCAAACTCGTGGCAACCCTCCTGCCTCAGCCTCCTGAGAGATGCCACTACAGGCGTACACCACCACATCCCGCACTGACGGTGTCTCCTTATGTAGCCCAGGTTACTCTCAAACTTCAGATCCTCGTGCCTCAGCCCCTCTGCCTGGCTCTAACACCTTGTCTCATCGCTAACCCCATGAGCAGGAACAGTTCCACCTGTCCGGGGCCACACAGCAGCAGGGCCAGAATCAAGATTTGATGGGGTAGTCTTACCCCAAAGCTGTGCTCAACCCAAAACTGCTATGAGTGTGGCCCCGAGGCCTGAATGTGGGGCCAGTGACGGATGTGTGGGTTTGGGGCTGCCCAGAGTCCAGCTGGAGGCCATGCGGCCCAGGATACTGGCTCGGGAGGATGGGCCGGGAAGGGGTTAACTGTGCGCGCGGGCCTGAGTGAATCACAGGCTCCGCAGCCAGCGATGGAAATTCCCTGTACATGGCGTGTGGTCACCTAGAAAAGGGAAATGGTGCTTTTCGGAGCAGAGGACAGCGGGGGCCGAAGCCTGGGAGCAGACGCTGGCCGGGTGGGGCTGGTGAGGGAGGCCTCGCCTGTGGGCCTGTTCAGGTGCTAGGCAGAAAAGGGAGGTGAGGAGTCACCAAGCTGGGGGAGGCCTGGTCATGCTATGGTATGCCCACGGGCCTTGACGGGTTGGTAGGAGTTTCCCAGGCTCAGGACAAGAAAGGGACTCCCTGCCATGGGAACTATGAAGGCAAGGCACGAGAGCGTGACTCAGCATAGGGTGCCTGTCCGTCCCGCTATTGCTGGACACCCCACTATTCATGTCCTTCAGGGCCCCCGAAGAGCATCTCTCTACCTGTGTCCCAGGCTTGCCTCAAACCCACAGCAACTGTCCTGCCTCAGCCTCCTAGGTGCTGCGATTATAGGTATCCGCACCTTGCAGGACTCTTCCATTCCCTCCTGGAAATTCTCAGGACCTCAAGCTCATCTGCTGCCCACACAGGGTCATGCGGTGCATGGGACAGGGTCCTAGCTGCAGAGCCACCTGTGTCCAGCTGGTGCCACGCTGTGCTTGGAGTTCGGGACAGCTCAGACTTGGATTCTGAGGCTGAGGCAGGTCAGCACTTTGCCAGCCAGGACCCAGCCCAGGGTGCCCCTCACAGGGAAAGGTCAGGGGAAGGGACAGGCAGGGGAGTGGGAGGCCCTGGGGGCTCAGCTAGCTTCTTGCTAAGCTTCAGGCTGCCTCGCTCCTGCCCTCTCCCCTCTGGCCAATGCCATCCTCCTGGGAGGGACACCAAGGCACAAGGTGGGCCCAGGGCAGTCAGAAGAGACAGGCGGGTAGGAATCTTAGATTTTCCTGATGAGCTGGAGGCTCCCAGCGCAAACACTCTCTAGCTATGTGGCCTTAGACAAAAGGCTCCCTCTCTCAGCCTCATTTCCCCTAATGACAGAGACAGTAGAAGGGGCCTTTTCTGAGGACAGAACAGTGTGAATGTTCCCCTTGGAACAGAGGCGAGGGAGGTGGCCCAAGTCCCCTGCTATCTTTTTGGGGCCTGCTGCTGTCCCCACCATGTCCGTGCCACACAGGACCGCAGCCTGGACCTGCCAGCTCCCCTGAACGCAGCCCAGAGCCGGGGCACCCAGCATCTCCTGACCCCTCACATCCACCACAAGGTCCAGCAGGGCCCAGCAGCAGGGCGAGGTGGTGGCCGTGGCTGGAGCCTTTCCAGGCACAAAGGGGAACTGAGAACTGTGGGAATGTGGCGGGGGGGGGGGGGGGGTTGGAGGTGGGGAGCCCAGACGGGTGGGGTCCCAGGGCAAGGAGAGGGGACCCCGGCAGGTGGCCGTGGGTGTGGGGGTGACGTGAGGGGCGGGGGATGGGGTGGGCATCCAGGGCCAGCTGGGCCTGGGCAGGTCGGGGTCGCGAGAGGAAAGCGGAAGCGCGGAGGGCTGGGTGCTGGGATGCTTTGGGAGTGGGGCGGCCCTGCTCTGCTCCTGGTTTTGGCTTGTAAATAGCTGCTGGCTCTGCGGGTGGGATAGGCCCCAAAGGTGGTCGTGTCCAGGGTGGCCCTGGCCTGAGCGACAGTCCCCTCCCCTGAGGGCCCTGGGGTGACCATCCAGGCCAGCTGTGGTCACTGAGGTAATGCAGATGGGCCCCAAGAGCTGCAGAACTTGATGACTGGGGCACAGGGGCTCGTTTATTTATAACTGGGCCTCTGCAGCCAGAGCAGCTGCTGAGCCGCCAAATCAGCACAGGCTGGTGACGGCCAGGCTGGCCTAGTGGCCCCTCCAACTGGGCCTGGGGGTCGAAGGACAGACCCCCAGGCCTCTTGGGCTGGGTCCAGTCCCTGCACTGGGATGGGAAGCTCCAGAGACAGTGGGTCTCAGGGTGCAGCCCGGCCGTGCTGCAAGAGGCCAGCACCAACTGCAAACCGAACCCAAAGCACAGGCATCCGCTCCCCTCCCTGCTGCATCAGCTTAAAACCCAAATGGTGCAGACCCAGAAAGAAGGCCCGGCCCTAGGGGGCCCTCGAGGCAGGCTGAGGCTGGAAGCCCCATAGAGCCAGGCAGCAGGGAGGGCTGGTCCTGCCTGCATCTGGCAGCCTCCAGGGGAGGCCCCTGTACTGTGTGGGTTCACAGGAGTCGGGCAGTTCGGTAGCTCTCTCCCACATTGCGTCCTTCTGAATCAACTTGTCCCCACTACCGTCCCTCTGTGACCCCAGCACCCTGTCTGTGCCACCTGGCCCTGGTTCTCCCACCTCCGGGCCTGGTTCTGTCTTGAGCCCTGCCTGGAGCCCCCTTTGCTGGCTGACACCTCTCCAGTTCTCCTCCTTGCCCCACCACCAAGGGGCTCACTGCCTCCCCAGAGCTCCATGGACGTGGGAAGTAGGGCAGAAATGGGCGAGGGACTTTACATCAGGCATAGTAGAAGTGACACCACACAAAAGAGGAAACTGAGGCTAGAGTGGGCCACTGAAGGCCACAGCACTCGACAAGTGAAGGAGAGGCCAAGGCTGGAGCCGCAGGCCAGGGACTCGGCTAGAGCTCTCGGCCTGGGCCCCTGGGCTGACAGACCACCCGCCTGGCCTGGCTCTAGGGGCAGCTGTTGGCGAGGCGAGCTCGGGGCTGGGTGTGGGGGCACCCAGGCTACCGCCTGCTGGGTCTGGGCCTGGGGGTGGCGAGGTCAGGCTGCCCAGCCTGGAGCCACCCTGGCTGCAGCTGCCCTGTTTCCACATCGGCAGCAGCAGGGCCAGCGCCTGAGAAAACAGGAAGCGCCCGGCCACCACAGGAAGTGTGTGCACGCCGCCTCCCACCCCCGGCCCATTGCAAAACGCCAACAGCCCCATTACCACAGGCACCGCACAGGCGCTGGGGCAACGCGGGGCTGGACACAGGCTCAGGCCCTGGCGCCTGGGCCAGGCCTGGGAAGGGGCTCCCGCTGCTACCCTGAGAACCTGCGTGACTCTGGGCCTCACACCTCTGCCTTCTGTCTTCTGGGTCCCGGCCCTGTGACATGCTGGCCTGGACCTGGCCTGCGTTGGCCACCCTTCATCAGAAAGTGGGGTCAAGGGTCACAGAGAAGCCATCTCTCTGACCTAGGGGTTGGCATTTGAGGGTGCTGCCTGCCTCCAGACCCTGACAAGGCCCCATTCCCCAGCCTCGCCAAGGCCGCTGGCCCAGGGCGAGCCTCCCCGGGACGCCAAGGAGCTCCTGCTGCTGTCAGCCACACTTGTCACACGGTCCCCTCCTCCCCGCTCCCTGCTCACCTCTCCGTACCGGCCCCTGAGCCCTGGCCTTGGGAGGAGACGGGAGCAGCAGGCCGAGGCTGAGGCCTGGGGACGCCTGTGTTCCTCCAGCCCCAGGGGACAGCAAGGAAAAGAGAAGAGAGTAGAGCATTTCATGGCTATAATAAATCAAAGGGGGAAGTCAGAGCAGGAGAAATAAGAAACTTCCCTAGCCTGGGCACAGGGACCTGCCAGGCAGCGGCCCCCGGGCATCCGCATCTGCCCGCCTTCCCCTTCCCCCTGGCCACTGCCCAGTTCTTGCCTATCAGGAGACCCCTCCTTCCTGGGTCCCTGGGGCTTGGCCAGGCTCTGGGGCCCAGGAATCCCTGTGTGAGCTGGTTGCTGGAACGCACCTTCTCTATGCCAAGGACTTTGGGGGTGATGGGGAGGCCCTGAGGGACGAGGGCTCCATTGTGGCACACAGCTGGGACTGGCCTGGGACTGAGGCAGTGGGCAGGCCCTTTCCCTCTACCTTGTCCCTCCTCTGCCCCCAAGCCTTGCACCCTGGGATCCAGGGGGGGGGTGGGCAGGCACAGATGTAACCACGCGTGTCTCCTCTAGGCCACCAGGAAAAAGACTGAACTCTTCAAAAGGGGGGCCCCACACATGAATGAGAAGGATGCAAACTTGTTTTAAAATAAAATAAATTTCAAAGTTGGGCGGGGTGGCCCAGGCCTGTCGTCCCAGCACTCGCCGGGAGGCTGAGGCAGGAGCATCACCTCAAATTCCAGGCCAGCCTGAACTACATAGCAGCACAGTCTCAACACAACAAAAAGAAAATTTCTAAATTTGCTGGGAGCTTTGGCAAGCACTCAGCCTGCTCCTCAGCTGTAGGATGCAGGGCTGGAGCCCCAGGTGCCTCTACTTGTAGCCCTCCTCAGACAGTGACCTCCCGCCCTTCCTCCAGCTCCCTGCTGTCCCCAAGAGCCCTGCCCTGAGTCCCCTGATGCCATTCACAGACAGCTGCCACCCTGCAACTCTGGGGGAACAGTGGCCACCACCAAGGCCCCCCTAGCCTCAGTTTCCCCATCAGAGGGCCAGGAGCACGGCGACCTCCTTATCAAGCAAGAGAATGTGGTGGTGCCCAGAGTCAGATTATGGAGAGCCATACACCAGCCTGTGACCTGTGTAAGCCACTTGGGTTCTCCAAGTCTGTTTCCCCAACTGAAGAACAGGGTACCTCCCACCCCAAATGTCTACAGTGGGCCGGGGATATAGCTCAGCTCTGCCTGACAAGCATGAAGCCCTGAGTTCAATTCCCAGTAGCAAAAATAGATAGATAGATAGATAGATAGATAGATAGATAGATAGATATAGATATAGATATAGATATAGATATAGATATAGATAAATAAAAAGTCCAAATATCTGCAGCGAGGGTCCAGGAGGCTGGGCCGGGGGCCCCAGGTGCACATTGTGCCACCAACACCACCCTGCAGTCCCCTCCCACTGCCTCCAGGTACCCTGCTTCCTCTCACTGTTACCTTTCACCTGCCTGAGTTAGGCGGGAACCTGCGCTCCCCCCTTTCTCAGAGCACCCCAGATCTTGGCCCCCTTCTGACCCATCATAGCTGGGCTTCTCAGCCCCAGCTTGGAGATATTGAAGGGCCCACTTCCACCCTGGCAGGACCCCATCTTCTGCTCCCGACCTTGCCAGCCACGCCTGATTTAGCAGCTGGGGTGATCGCGGGGTACCTTGCGGATACAGCACCTTCGGCTCCCACAGCTGTGGTTCTCCTCCTTTCTTAGAAAACGGAGAGACCACAGGTGGTGCACACCTGGAGTCCCAGTGTGGGAGGCTGAGGCAGGAGCAGTGCCCAGAGTCTGAGGCCAGCCTGGGCCACACAGTGAGTTAGAAGTCTGCCTGACCAGGTCGCGTGCTAGGAAGAGGCCGCTCTGCCGTGAGCGCTCCTTCGCAGCCCTCAGCCTAGAAGAGCAGCGCCTCTGGAGGGCCTCGGAGCCCAGGAGCCCCAGCCACTGTCCCTTCTCCCGTGGAACCCCGTAGGATGTAGGCGCATGAGGGCAGACAGTGACCGCCAGGGTCACAGCCTCCTGGGTGAAGCCCCTGGGCCTCTGCTCAGCTGGATGGCAGGGTGACAGGAGAGCTGCTGCACCCCCATCCCCCCACCCCCCCACCCCCCCACCCCCCCTACAGCTGGCTTTAAATCCCAGCTCTGCAGCTACAGAGGGGCCATGCTCTGTGGGGGTGGGGGGCTGGTCCCCAACATGGGCGCATGAGCCTCATCATGGGGCCTGGAGACATCACCAAGGGGAGGCTGATCTCTGACTACCAGGAGCTGGGCCCCCTCGACACACCTTTGCCAGGGGTCACTGTCGTCGCTAAAGTAACTCAGACCACAAGCCATAAGGGGCGATGCTCCAGGTACTAACCTAACCAGGCCAGAGCCCCTGTCCTATCTGATGCCAAGTTTAGGGCCCTGACTCTGCGCCAAGGAGCACCTCCCTGTCCTCCTAACAAGTATCCCCTCCCCATCCCCAGGGTCAGGACCCTCCCCCCAGAGATCTCTGGATGGGACTGGGGTGCAGTAGTCCCCAAATGCTTGCTGCCCCAGCTTCCCAGTGGGGACTACAGCCTGTCCATGCTGGGAGCTTGGGAAAATGCCATTAGCCCCTTCCAGGGCTTCTCTGACTCCCTGGAGTGAGGTATAAGCCCTTGGGGAGTCACCAGCTAGGCGGGACCCTAAGAAGACCACACCCCAGGGGAGCTCTGGAGGGTACTGCAGGGGTGAGGGGAGCGGCCGGCACCGAAGAGGACTTCTGGCCCCAGCAGCCCTGTGGGTGCCGGGCCTCCCACCCTACTTTCCAGCAGAGGTAACTGAGGCGTGACGCCCCCTGTCCCGTGTCGCAGTCCAGAGGCGGGGTGGCACCTCCCCCACCCCAGTCCCTTGGGTCCCCCCCAGGGTCCCCATCTCGTCTCGCCGCAGCCCCGGCCTCGGCCTTATCGGGCCCGGCAGCTTCCGCCGCCCCCGGCCGGGATCAGCTCGGCGTGGGGACCCGGCAGCCAGGTGCGGCGGAAGCAAGCTGCGGAGGTCCGTGCAGACGGACACTGCGCACCACCCAGAGGAAGGGGAGAGGGGGAGACGCCGAGAGAAAGCGAAAAGCAGCCGCAGCCAGAGGGGTCGGAGCCCCAGCAGTTGGCCCATGCCTCAGAAACTGAGGCAGCCGGCAGGGAAGCAGGCTGGAGCCGAAACAGGGCATGAAGAGTGGAAAGGAGGGCACTGCCAACAGAGCCCCAGGGCAGCCTGCCTGGGGATGCAAATGAAGGGCACCCTGGGGCGCGGTTTTGCACCTCTTCAGGGTAGGTGTAAGAAGCCAGGGCTGCAGGCCACAGAGCTGCCAGGCTGGACCAGCCAGATGGTAAACTCAGCCTCCACCACCGAAGCTGATTCCCAGAACTGCAGTCAGCACTGTGACCGGCACAGGCCAGTGGCGCTCTGCTCTAAGCCAGTCCCTAGGAATGGCCTCTACCTGCCATTGCCCGAGGAGGGAGGAATGGAGGAATGAATAAATGGGTAAATGAATGAGATCAATTCACTCCCTGGGCATGCACCAGGAGGCAAAGGAAGCAGGTGGCCCTCTGTGTCACACAATGTCACAATGACTCAGTCCTACAGTGTGGTGTGAAAAAACCTAACAGTTCCCAAACTGTCCTTTGGTAAAGTTCACAGCCAAAGCCGCTCCGACGTCTATAAATAACAGTGTCTTTGTCTTCCCTGGTATCTTTCCTGTTGCAGGATGATCTCATCCCCTTAGGTATTAGGAAATTATGAGAACTCAGAAACTGTAGTTGGTTTAATAGGAAATAAAATAATTCTTTAAATAAAATAATTTGCCTTAACATACACTATAAACCTTCGTTCAAACTCAGGTGTGGTAGTACACCTATAATCCCAGCATAAAGGAGACTGAGGCAGGAGGATCGCTGAGAGTTCAAGGCCAGCCCAGGCTACAGAGTGAGTTAGGACCAGCCTGAATGACACAGTAAGATCGTGTCTCAAAAACAAAGCAGGGGGCTGGTGAGATGGCTCAGTGGTCTAAAGCACCTACTT
>NW_004524594.1:854143-881681 GCF_000260255.1 Octodon degus | reverse complement strand
TTGAACTCAGGACCTTGTGCTTGCCAGGGAACTACTTATTCCACTGAGCCATCTCCCTGGCCCTGACTGATCTTTTTGAGACTGAGTCTCCTATATGGTTCAGGCTTGCCTTCAACTCACTTTGTAGTCCAGGTTGGCCTTGAACTTGCAGAAATTCTCCTGCCTCACCCTCCTGAGTGCTGGGATTACAAGCGTGCGCCACCACACCAGGCTGGGCAATCTAGAGAGGGCTAGGGATATAGAAAAGGCCAACTCAAATAGAATACTGTCTAGTCATATATAGAGATGTGAGGAAACTACTTTTTAAAAAGTTGAGCATGATGATTTATGTCTCTGGGGCCAGGGATATGACTCAGGAGAATAAGCGCTTCCCTGGCAAGTGCAAGGGCCTGAGTTCAATACCCGGTTCTGAAAAAAAAAAAAAAATGCGGATTTATGTCTCTGATCTCAGGTACCTGGGGGAAGCTGAGGCAGGAAGACTGAACATTCAAGGGCAGCTTGCACAACTCAGTAAAACTGTTTCAAAGTAACATAAAAAGGAGGGGGCTGGGGAGATAGCTCAGTAGAATAAGCGCTTGCCTGGCAAACACAAGGGCCTGAGTTCAATCTCCGGTTCCGAAAAAAAAAAAAAAAAGGATTGGTTCAGTGGTAGAACATTTGCGCAGTCCTAGATTCCACCCCCAGTGACACACACACACACACACACACACACACACACACCCCATAACACTCAGGTTCCCCCAAGCAGGAGTCAAGGAGATGAGATGAAGGGGTGACCGGTGAGGAAATATGTAAACCTAGAAATTACATAAAAGCCGGGTGTGGTGGCACATCTGTCACCCCAGCACTCAGGAGGGTGAGGCAGAAAGATCGCCAAGAACAAGCCAACGCTTGTTCTTTCCAGAACCCCAGACTGGAAGAGGGAGAGCCGAGCAGATGTCATGGACAGGGTCAAGGGCCCCAACTGGGAGCCCTCAGGCTGGGCAGGTCATGAAGGCTCCAGGGAGCAGGAGGCCTGGCAAACAGGCTGGATTTCAGCTGTGTGTGGTGACGCATACTTGTAATCCCACCACTGCGGCTGGCTGAGGCAGGAGAATCCCAAATTCAAGTCAGGCCTAGATAATTTTTTTGGGGGGGAGGCTGGCTCAGGCTGCCTTAAAGGTGGGTCTGATAAGGCATGGGGAGCTGAGTATCAAACCTCAGTCCCCTGTGCCTCGCTGGATTTGCCCCAGCAGGCGCTTAAACAACTGAGTTAACACGCAAGCCCCCTGGCCTGGATAATTTAGTGATTCAGCAAGAACTTGTCTCAAAATAAAAAATGAAAAAAGGCTGGGGATGTAGCTCAGTGTGAAGGCCCTGGATGCAATCCCAGTGCCACCCAAAATAATAAAGTGAAAAAGAAAGAAAAACTCCTGCTCATACGTGGCCAGCAAAGAGAAGACACGGCCCACCCTTTGTCTTCCACGTCTCCATTTTTTTTATTTCTTTAGTGTGGTTTTCACACCCACATACCTGCACGCTCGGAGAATAGTAACATCAAGCCCTGCCGTACCCAGCTCCCCACTGCCAGGCATAGCTCATCCATCCCATCCTCACAGCAGTCCAACACAGGGATCTGAGCCGTGCGAAGGGAAGTAATTTGCCCCCGGAAGTCCAGCACCAGAATCTTTTTGTCTTAACTACCAAGCCACACCAGAGAAAGAAGCACAGACAGACACAGAGGTAGAGAGTGATTTTATAGCTATAGAAAGAGTTTGTGTGCACATTCATATAACTACATGATTGACTGTCAAAGTAATTAACGTCTTCAACTCCTTCAATATTTATCATTGGTGTTGGGAGCCTACAAACTCTTTTCTAGTTTTTTCTTTTTTCTAGTTTCTTAAAATTATAAAAAGTTGAGACTGGGCATGGAAGTGCACTCCTGTAATCCCAGCACTTGGGAGGCTGAAACAGGAGAATCACTACCAGTATGATCTACATAGTGAGACCCTGTAGACCCTGTCCTAAATACAGAAGAAAAAAAAAAGTTCTGTATCTGAAGGAAAAAAAAAAAAGTTGAGTGTAGTGCCATGTGCCTATAGTCCTGGCTACCCAAGAGGCTGAGACAGGAGGACTGCTTGGGCCCAGGAGCTGAGACCAACCTGGCAACAGAATCCGTAAGGAACTGCTGTAAAGTGCAGTCAGCCACTGTGCTGCTGAGCGCCAGCTTCTTCCTCCTGACTGTTTTGGTGGCTCCCTCTGGCTGCCTCTCCCTTCGCAGTCCTAGCCTCTAGTGACCGCCCTCCCTACTTCTACAGTGCTTTCACACCAAGTCAGCGTTTTAAACAGCCCCTGTGTGCCTGGTCAGCCTGCTCTGGCTTGTTCCACCCCCACACCCTAGATGATTTTTGGTTTGTTTGTTTGGAGACAAGGTTTCCCTCTGTAGCCCAGGCTGCCCTTGAATTCGCAGCAACCTTCCTGCCTCAGCCTCCTGAGCTAAAATGCTGGGAGCTAAATGCGCACCACCAGAACCACCAGGAGATGTTAGTTTGATGGTAGAAATGCCAGACCCAGGGGAAAGGGCAGTGAGCAAGCGGGCATTACAGCCAGGCCTGGCCCATCGCTTGCCACAGGCAGGAATGCTGACCGTATTATTGTGAAATCATTTGCCTATTGTGAAGTGCTTTGCATATGAGGGCCTAATGTGTTTGTGGGACTGCACCGCAGAGGTGCTGCGCCGGCGACCACTTGGCTCGGGACGCTGCAGAGCTGTGCGCCTGGTGTTGGAGGGAGCTGGGCCTGAGGTAGGAGGGCGCCTGCTCAGGGGCGCAAAAGTGTCCTCCCCGGTGGGCACAGCCCCATCAGGTCACGGCCCTACTGCGCCAAGCACCTGCGCGCCCTTTCGGAGCTCCCCCAGGCTGGCCTGGCCTGAGAGCCAGGTGATGTCGCGGGGTCTGGGTGCGAATTTGGACTCCGCCGTCAGTACCACGCATGCACATAATCTAAGGAGAGCGAGAGGACTAGGCGAGATTCCCGCAAGCCGCGTGGGTGGCACGTGATAGGCGTTCACGAAGGCTCGGCTGCCATGGTAACACCTAGACGCGCCCTCACTGGTATGCGAGCAGAGGTGTGGGATTCCGAGGCACAGGGCCGAGCTGCCTGGTGTTGGACCCCAAAGGGTTACAAGTTCTGGAGACAGTGGCCTGAGGTTCCAAGTGAAAAACCAAAGCATAAAAATAATTCGATGAGTAAGAATAAAATTCCCTCTTCTGCGGCTCCCGGGCCAGGCCCCTCCCTGCGGCAGGCACTTCCCCTTTCCCCGCGCGAGGAACATCGCGGCCGGCGCCGCGGCTGGAGCCCTCCTGGCGGCCCAGTGCGCCCCCGTGCGGCTGCGTGCGGAACTGCGTGCCGTCGGAGACGAGCGCCAGACCCGCGAGCACCGCCGCGCCGTCGCTCGCGGTCTCCCGCGGACGGGCACCCAAGCCGGGCACCGCGGGGCTGAGCTCAGCGCCCGCGGAGCTCCCACTTCCGCTCATCTCCCCCGCCCACACACGAGCGGAAGTGCGCCTTTCGCGCGGGTCCCCCGTAGTGCCGAGGCGGAAGTGCACTCCGCCGCGGCTCCGGGTGCCCCTGTAGGGTGCGGCGCGTCGGTTCCGGGCAGCCCCGACTGACGTGGCCGCGCTCCGGGGCGGCTCCGAGCCGGGCCGGGGGCGGTGGGGCAGGCGGGGCAGAGGCGGGCGGGGCGGGGCGCGGCTCCGCAGCTGGATGGCCCGGCCCGCCCGGAGCTCCGCCGCTGCCGCTGCCGCACGGTGAGTGACGCCCGGCCTCGGGACCCTGGCCCGGCGAGTCCCGGCCTGAGCCCCGCGCCTCGCAGAGTCCGGGTCCGACTTGCTGCTCCGGGCGCCTTCTGTCCCCGCGAGCTGCCGTCCTCCTCCGCCCCCCCACCCGTCTGGCTCCCTCAATTCTCCTCCTTCCCGCTGTCCCCTTTCGTTCCCTCCCCTGGCAACCCCCTCTCTTTGCGCTCTGTTCCTCTCCCCCGCTTGCGGCCCCTCGCCTCCCTGCTGGCCCACTTGGTACCCGGCCCGGCCCGGCCGGTGCAGCCCTGGTGCGCAGCCCGGCCCACGGGGTCTCCGGAGCTGAGGCCGCAGATCCCAGCCCGGGGCATCTTTCCCAGACCCCAGGGGCGGCGGTGTCCTCTCCCTGCCACTTCCTCAGCAAAAAAAAAAAAAAAAAAAAAAAGGAGGAAACTGAGGCTGCCCAAGGTCACAGCACCACAGGACAGGGCCACACATCACTTAAATCACACGCCCGAGTTTCCACACTGAACTTCTCCTTGGCTGATTCACGCACATTCTGTCCTGGGATCCGCGGGCAGGGCACATCCCTACTGGGGAGGGGGCCTGTGCCTCCTCCATGCCATCCACCTGCCTTTCCACCTCTCATCTGCCTGGCTCTGAGGGAGGCAGTACCCAGACCTGCCCCTCGGCACAAGGACTCTGAGGCTCAGGGACTCTAGGAATTGCCTGCCAACAGCTCAAAGCTCACATCTGTGAGGCATCTGCAGACCGCAAGATCCTCTAGTCGCAGCCTCACTTCCTGGTGCCCCCAGGGACACACGGCTGTTTCCCAGGAAGAGGTTTGATGGTCCTGGCTAGCTTCACCGCTTGGTTCTCCTTGCCCTTGGTGTTGCCCTGTCAGCTTAGACCATGCTGCCCTCAATGTCGAGGGTCCTCAGCAGGGCACAGCCAGGAACCAAACCTCTTCTGGCAGCCTGAGCAGCCCTCTGGGCCAGGCCTGCCGGTGGCTGGAGGGAGCCAGCGCCTCACCCAGTCATTAGGGAAAGTTTAGCCTCAGGCAGACGCCGCGCGCCAGCCTACACGGTCTGTCGGAGCTAGCTCAGAAGGAAAAAATGCGTAGTGCTTGGGAGAGAGCGAATGGAGGAGCTGTGCCCCAGCTGGGCGCCCAGCAGGTGGGTGGGCGCCCTGGCCTTTGGGGCTGGTGGGGATGCCTCGTGACCTGAGCAGATGTGCAGGCAAGGCTGGCTGCCCACCTAAGTGGCCTCTGTTTTTCAGCACGTGGCATGCCTGGATGTCCCTTCCCTGGCTGTGGCATGGCCAGCCAAAGGCTGCTCTTCCTCACCACGCTTGCCCTGCAGCTGCTGGGAAGGGCGGAAGGCACCCAGCCAGCTCTCCAGAACTGGGGGTCCGCAGCAGCCTGTCGCCTGGACAGCAAGGACAGCGAGTCCTGGGGGGCCTTGCTGAGCAGCGACAGGCTGGACACCTGGGTCTGCTCCCTCCTCGGCTCCCTCATCGTGGGGCTCACGGGTGTATTCCCGCTGCTTGTCATTCCCTTGGAGATGGGAACCATGCTACGCTCAGAAGGTGGGTTACGACAGGGACACTGAGGGGTGGCCAGTGGGATGGGAGACCCTGGTGTCATGGTCCAGGTCAGTGTGTCTGAGATGGGGACAAGTCACCTTGTTCCTGTGAGCACAGCCGTTTGTCTGGGTCAGCAAACACTCACCCCACTTTTCTTTTTCTTTGTATCAGGGACTGAACCCAGGGCCTTTGTACTGAGCTACATCCCAACCTCGTTGTTTGCCCCTATTGTTAAGGTAGCGGCTCACTGTGTAGCCCAGCCTGGCCTCAAACTCTCAGCAGTTCCCATGCCCAGCCTCCTGAGTGCCAGCACACCTGGCTTCGTCAGACTTGTTATGAGCAGGGGCTGCAGGCAGCCTGGCCACCATACTGGCTCTGCCATTCAGCAGCTAAGTAGCACAGGGCAGGTACTCACCTTCATGCTGCGTCAGCCTCCCAGCCTTAGAAATGGGGACAACAGGGGTGAGGATGTGGCTCGGTGGCCGTAAAGTGCTTGCCTGGCAAATGCAAGGCCCTAGGTTTGATCCCAGCATCCCTGCAATAGGCATTGGGTTCCATCCCAGCACCCCTCAAAGAAGGCATAATAATACCTGTCTCATGGCTATTTGTGGGAAGATGGAGTGAGCAGGTACACACGCAGCCCTATCTGAGTGCCGGATGCTGCTCCTCTCTGACTGGGCTGGGTGCCAAGGTTCAAAGCCTTCCCTCCTGGCAGGCCCACCCCAGGACGGAGGCCCAGGAGCTGGAGCATGGCATGCGTGGGTGCTTTTCCTTGCTTGCACATCACGTGTGCAGACAAGTGTTGTGGACAAGGATGAGGAAGATTGCACAGGAGAGGCTAAGCTGCAGGAGCCCGTCCTCCCAACCTGAGGGACCTGGAGGCAGGACCAGGCCTGGGGCTTTGTTAGGAACAGCTCTCTAAGGCAGATGGTCCCAAGCTCCTGTGTGGTGCAGGGTCAGCGTGGGGACTGCTGGCTGTGTATCACAAGGGATATGCAGAGTGATGCACAGCGTGGAAGTGGCAGCTTCCCCTGGGACCCCAACGCCCGCCATACCCAATGGCCTCAGCCTCAGTTCTATGAGATCAAGGGGTTGAACCTGTCACTCATAGAGCACCCTCCAATTTGCATGCTGTCCAGGTTGCAAATGCCTCCATATCCCTGCCACTTTTCTGTGACAGTGGCTCAGAAGAAATTTCCATTTAATAAGCACTCGATAATGTCATTTACTTTTCACAAGAGGCCAGGGAGATGGCTCAGTAGAATAAGCGCTTCCCTGGCAAGCACAAGGGTCTGAGTTTAATCCCCGGTTCCGTCAAAAACAACAATAAAAGTACAGTGATTTAATTCTCACAAGATCCAGTGTACTGACAGGGAAACTGAGTCTCAGTTGTCTGCAGCTCACCGGCTGGTGGGTTTGGGAGCTGGGACCTGTGAGGCCCAGAAGCCCCCTCTCCTTATCAGGCTGGGGTAGGGGCCACAGCAGGGGCCCCCAGACTGCAAGGAGTTCCTGCAGATCCCACAGCCCTTTCTGGCCAGTGGGGCCGGGCCTGGAAGAGCTGCAGCCAGCCAGACGCCACCTTCGGGAAGGGTGAGCTGCTGGAGCCAGTAGAAAGTCCAATGAGCCAGGTGGGCAGAGGCACCTCCAGTACCCAGGCCTCAGTCCTCCAACCCATATCCCTGTCGTGCAGCTGGGGCCCAGCGCCTGAAGCAGCTGCTCAGCTTCGCCTTGGGGGGCCTGCTAGGCAACGTGTTCCTGCACTTGCTGCCGGAGGCCTGGGGCTACACTTGCAGCGCCAGACCTGGTGAGTGCAGCCCTAGCTCTGCCGGTGGCAGGAGTGGGTGGGTGCTGGTGCTCATGGCTGGTCTGCACCTTGGGATGGGAAGGATTTGGGGAGAAGAATCTGGCAAGGAACTTGCCAGGAAGGGTCATGCTCCTCCACCCAGTTCTCTGGCCCATGTGGCAGTCCTGAGCCACCAGCCTGTTCCTGCCCAGGCCCTTGGGAGGGACATGGGCACGGCACAGCACATAGTGCTCCCTTGCAGGAGGTGAGGGCCAAAGCCTGCAGCAGCAGCAGCAGCTGGGGCTCTGGGTCATTGCCGGCCTCCTGACCTTCCTGGCGCTGGAGAAGCTGTTCCTGGACAGCAAGGAGGAGGAGTCCAGGCAGGTAAGCCCCAAATCCCAGCAGCGCTTGGCTATGCCAGTCCATGTTCTGGCTGACAGCCAGGCTTGGAGGCTCAAGTTCTGAGTTAAGCCCCCCCAAAAGAGGGGTCTCCTGGCCTCTTGCCCAGGAGCAGTTGGGGAGGGACCCACTGCTTTGAGAGGACTGGGGTGGGGTGGCAGCGTTGCTGGCAGTGAAGGTTGCAGCAGCACAGACCAAAGGCTACTGAGTTGGGGGCACCAGCTCAGTGGGTAGCACAGGTCCAGCCCTGGCAGAGGCCATTCCTTTTGTCAGGCTGGGACTCCCTGGTACACCCCAGCCAGCTGAGAGCATCTGTCTCTTTTCTCCTTCTCCTGGCCCTAGGCGTCCAGCAAAGACTCCACTGCTGCCATGCTCAATGGTGGCCACCGTCTCACCCTGGTGGCAGCCCAACCTGGCCTGAATGCCGCAGTCCGGAACCTCAAAGTGAGTGGCCTGCCCAGCGCCTCCTCCTGCAGAGCGATCCACCCAGCTCAGCCCTGCTCTCTCCCCTCCCAGGTCAGTGGCTATCTCAACCTGCTGGCCAACACTGTAGACAACTTCACCCACGGGCTGGCTGTGGCTGCCAGCTTCCTTGTGAGCAAGAAGGTGAGTCCACGCTGGGCAGCGGCCTTGGGCCTATGCAGTGTGCACCTTGCACCTGTATTAACCAGCTGGTTTTACCCCCCAAGCCTGCTACAGTCTCAGTTGCTCTCCTGGACACTGCCGTAGCCGCCACCTCATCTCCCCACACTGCCCCACTCCAGTCCTGGGGATTGAACCTGGGGCATTTGCACTGAGCTTTTTTTTTTTTTTTTTCGGAACTGGGGATTGAACTCAGATCCTTGCGTTTGCCAGTCAAGCACTTATCCTACTGAGCCATCTCCCCAGCCCCTGCACTGAGCTTTGTCTTCAGCTCCTGTTATTTATTTTGAGGCAGGGTTTTGCTAAATTACTAAATTGCCTAGATGGGGCTTGGAACTTGATCCTCCTGCTGCAGCCTCGCAGAGTGCTAGGATTATACCTGGATCACCTGCATGCACCTTTTGTCACAAGCCACACTGCTGTCCCCTCTGGAGAGCCTCTCTCAAGCTACCAAGCTTGGGGGTGCTGCTCCTAGATGCATCTCCACTGCCCCTGCCCTCCGTCCGGTGGCCCCACGGGCCCCACGGCATGCCCTCTGCTTCACAGGCTCTTCTCCCTGTAAGCACACAAGCTTGTCCTCTGGTCCTCAACTTCTGCGAGCCCTCTGCCACTGCTCTCCCAGCCCCTCTAGGCTGCCAGCTGCATGAGAGGTGGCCCCTTGTCCCTTTTGGTCCCTGCTGTCATCCAGTAGTCAGCAGAGGCCAGCAGGAGGCAACTTGGGGCAGCAAAAATGCTTGTTGAGCACAGGCAGGTGGGCAGGGTGCAGCCCCTGGCACTACCCTGGACTCAGGAGCCCCTTCCCGTAGATGGGGCTCCTGACCACCGTGGCCATCGTCCTGCACGAGATCCCACATGAGGTGAGTGCACTGCTGGCCTCGGGCGGGGATGGGGTTGGAGACCTGGGCCTACCAAGGCCTCGAGGTGAACATGTGGCCTACCCCTAGGTGGGTGACTTTGCCATCCTGCTCCGGGCTGGCTTCGACCGCTGGAGCGCCGCCAAGCTGCAGCTGTCCACAGCGCTGGGGGGCCTGCTGGGCGCCTGCTTCGCCATCTGTACGCAGTCCCCCAAGGGCGTAGGTACGGGCGAGGGTGGTGCTGTCAGAGGGTGAGGGTGGCAGTCTCCCCCAGGGCAGGGTCAGGACCTTGTGCCCTGGGCTTGCAGCCAGTTGGGGTCTCCTCCTGTGCAGAGGAGACGGTGGCCTGGGTCCTGCCCTTCACCTCCGGTGGCTTCCTCTACATTGCCCTGGTGAACGTGCTACCTGACCTCTTGGAGGAAGATGACCTGTGGTGAGTGACCTGCGGGGACGCCCATGGGACCCGTCCCAGCCAGGTCCTGAGCTACCCCTTTCTCTCAGGCTGTCCCTGCAGCAGGTGCTTCTGCTCGGCGCCGGCGTCCTGGTAATGGTGCTGCTCTCTGTCTACATTGAGTGACCTGCCCGCCGCTGCCCACTCCGCGCAGCAGTAAGATTTGGACTGGCCAGTGAGCTTGCGTGTGCCTGCGAGCGTGTGCGTGTACGCATGTGCAAACTGTGGCTGCGGTGCAAGACCAACACTGTGATGCTGCCTGCGCTCCCTGCTGCTGGTTTTCTCGTGCCTGCCCGGGGAGCAGTGAGAAGTGGTAGCGCTGGTCCCTACAGAACCCAGAACCCAAGAGAGTGGATGGCTTGAGCCTAGGGGACCCGAGATGAGCAGCCTTCTGCAGTGTATCCCTCTAGCCACACCCTGCCCGGGCAGCCCACGACAGAGGCTGAGGCAGGCGCTTTCCCCCAGGTCCACCTTCCCAGCCCACCTTGCGCCAGCTCTCCAGCCAAAGAAAAGGGCAGGCTGGTGCCCAAGTTCCTGCCCCCTTGCCAGCGCCGACAGCACCATGGCTCTTGCCACCTGGAGCTGCCACATAGGCACGCAGGCCCCTCCCGCCAGCTCAGGGAGGCGCTCCCGTGGGCACAGGGCCTGCAGATGGCTGGGTGGGACCGCCCCTGCCGTCAGCACTCAGGAATGTGCTCCTGTGCTCTGAAGCCATAATCCCAGCGCTTCCAGCGGCTGCTGCCGAGTGGGTCTGGGAGGCCCTAGGGTGCTCGGCTGTGGGCCACGTGCATCTGTTAATACCTGTCTTGTGGACAGCATAGAATAAAGATGCGTAGACCAAAACCCGCAGCCAGGTCCGTCTTGCGGTGCCTGTATTAGCGACCATGGATAAGAAGCTTGGCGACAGGCACCCTAAAGGATCCCCATGAGCAAGGGTTTTCTTTTTTGGTCTTTTTGGAGCCAGGATCTCCCTTTGCAGTTCAGGCTGGCCTTGAACTCAGTGATCCTCCTACCCCAGCCTCCTGAATGCTGGGATTACAGCCCTGTTTACTGATGAACCTGAAAAGCCAGAGCTTTTCAGGCCGGAAAGCTGAAAAGGTATCAGGGTGTCAGGCTGGATCTTGCTCAAAGCTTTTTCAGCCAAAAAAAAACAAAAAAACAAAAACCCTGAGACGGTAATGGGGGCTGATGGGGAAACAGGAGATGCTCAAGCCAAGAAACAAGGGGGAACGCTGAAGGGCAAAGACCCAAAACCTGGCCTTACAAATCACCAGGCCAAGGGCCAGAGCTCTTGGCCCCAGCCCCCATCCTCATTTAATCAAGGAAAGACATCCCACCAAAGTACTCTGCACATCTGACCTCAAAGGGATGAGTGCACTAGAGCAGCAGGCACCAGGGGGCGCTGCTTCCCCACAGTGCCCTGGGAACGTTGGAGGCCCAAGGCAGGCCTGACTCCAAGCCACCTGGCCAGCCTGTGCAAGCAGGAAACCAGACCAGCTCCTCAGCCAACCACTTGAAGGGGCAATGTCTGCACTGCCTGGGTGTGGCTGGCCCAGCAAGACTACCCTAGAAGCCCCTCAACCCTGGCCTGGAGTCCCAAGCAGCCCCACCTCCCCAAACCAGTGCTCCAGGCTGCCAGGCACGGAGGGAGGGGCTGTCTCATAGATCTGAGAGACCATGAAGAGTGCCAAGTGTCTGCAGGGTCACCAAGGTGTCCCAGACAGGCTATCAAGCTGAGCCAGGACCTTGGGGGAGCAGAAGGCAGAGTTGCGAAGCCAACCTCCCAGAGGTCAGTGGCTGAAGTTCTTGATGTTCTTTTGCGGAACTGGGGATTGAACTCAAGCTCTTGCGCTTGCCAACGAAGCACTTATTCCACTGAGCCATCTCCCCGGCCCCTCTTGATGTTCTGAAGGGCCATTCAGGGGCGACTAAAGCAGATGGAGACATAGTGCTGCAGGCAACAGGCCCCTGGGGCAACCCAATGCCACTGCCACCAGGGCGGCTAGGGAGAGAACTGCTTGGAGCTAGGAGGGTGTCAGCCTGGATCTTGCTCAAGGCTCTTTTTCAGCCAAAAAACCCTAGACGGTAATGTGGGCAGATGGGGAAACAGGAGGTCCTCAAGCCAGGAAACAAGGGAGACACTGAAGGACAAAGACCCAAAACCTGGCTTTACAAGTCACCAAGCCAAGGGCCAGAGCTCACAGATGGACAAAGAAGCTACAGTACAGTAATAAAGCACTTGGGAGGCAGAGGCTGCAGAGGATGGTTACAAGTTTGACAGCCTGGGTTACAGAGCAAGTTCAGGCCCAGTCTGAACTGCATAGTGAGATCTGTGTCAAAGAGACCAAGAAAAAGGAAAGTACAATAGCAAGCATATACCCATAATCCCATCTACTCAGCAGGCTAAGACAGGAGGACTGCAATACCAAGGACAGCCTGGGCAACATAGCAAGACTCTCAAAATAAAAAGGGTTGGGGATGTTGCTCAGTGATTCCTGAGGAAAACCCTGATACCTTCTCCAGCCCTTCCCTCTAAGCTGCAGGACCAATGAGCCTTGCACAGCTTTGAGGGGGCAGTGGGTGGGGCGAGGGCTGAGGCAGGACTTGGGGTAAGGGAGGCCCGCAGGCCCCAGGCAGCAGCTGCAGCAACAACTGGTGTGGGGCCCTTGCTGGCTGGGGACAGAAGGGCCTGCGTTCTGTCCCCGATCTTCCCTGGTGCCCAGGAAGGAGACAGGTGGCAGACAGGGCCATTTATTGAGAGGCAGTCAGCAGTGGCCTAGGCATAGTACTGCAGGTTGGCTTTCTTCTTGGCCTGCACCTCCAGGATGCCCTCCATGTAGTCCTCGTGGGTCAGCTCTGTGGCGCCCCTGCGCAGGGCGATCATGCCCTGCAGCCAGACAGACAGGTCTGGGGGCCCGCCCTGCACCCCAAGCCCAGGCCCCTGCCCCCACACCAGACAGCATGTCCTGTCCAGCTGGAGCCACCACCCAAGGCCCTGCCACTCACCGCCTCCACACACACGGCCTTGCACTGGGCCCCATTGAAGTCATCGGTGCAGCGGGCCAGCTCCTCGTAGTTCACATCCGGGCTAGAGAGAGGACACAGCACGGGCTGTAACTTGGGGAGGGGAAGGGAGCCCTCTGCAGCCCCCACACTGCCCAGCCAGGTGCCTCATCCACAGCCTGGCTAGCTAATAGCGGGGCAGACCAGGCTACTGCAGTGCCCAGAACTCCAGGGACTGACCGGGCCTGCAGCTAGGGAGGAGGGTAAGGGATGACGTGAAGGATGGCTGCTGTCCTCAGGACCCTGCTGTCCTCCTGTGCCCAGCACTGTGCCACTGCTGTTCCATACAATCCTCCCCACAACCCCAGGAGGTTTGCCATCTGCTGAACCCTCTGACCCCAGGTCTCAACTCTGGGCTGGACCCCACTGCAGTCCTGCTGGCTGGGGAGACCTGCTCCACTGGCTGAGGGTCCACTCACCTGACGTTCATCTTCCGAGAGTGGATCTGCATGATCCGGGCCCGGGCCTCCTCATTGGGCATCGGGAACTCAATCTTTCGATCTAGGCGGCCTGAGCGGAGCAAGGCAGGGTCCAGGATATCCACCCTGTTGGTGGCTGCAATCACCTGAAGGAGGAGAGAAGCAGAGATTTAAACACATGAGCGAGACATCCACCCACACAGACATGGCCATGAGAGGCAGGAAGCCACCTAAGAGGTGGGGGCCGCTCAGGAAGGGCGAGCTCCAAGTCCAGCTTCCACACTTGCTCACTGGTGACCCGAGGTGGCTCTGCCACGCCCAGGACACTCACCTTGACTTGGGTGTTGGGCTGGAAGCCATCCAGCTGGTTCAGAAGCTCTAGCATGGTCCTCTGCACTTCGCGGTCCCCGGCCTTCTCACTGTCAAAGCTGCAGGGCACAGGAGTTCAGACACTATGAGGCTATGGCCTCCACCACGAGCCAGGCAGGGAGGCATCCTGGAGGTGCCCAAGCTGGGCTCAGGCACAGCGACTGCCACACAGGTTGGCAAACCAACAGAAGCAGCACTCAGAGCCTGGAGGCTCACGGGAACAGGTACCCAGCCAGGATCTGTGCTCAGCATACTGCTCCAGGCCAAGTGGCAGCACAGCCGCGCAGGGCTACAGCCCAGCCCAGACTTGTCCTCAGAGGAGAAGTGGCCCAAGACCAGGAGAATAGGGGCTGGGGTTTAGATCAAGGCCAAGAGCACAGGGTGACCAGTTTCTGTACTAAGAGGAACAAGCCAGCAAGTGTGAGGAGAACAGGTGCTGGAGAGCAGGAGGAGAAGGAGGAGTTTAGGACCCAGCCGCAAAGCAGCCCTTGCCTGGAAGGAGGGCACAGGATAGAAAGGAGGTGAAGGCCGGGAGTCTCCAGGCCAGCCCTAGGTGTCCCCAGCACCACTTACCGCTTGGTGCCAATGGCATCCAGCTCGTCAATGAAGATAATGGACGGTGCTTTCTCCTTGGCCAGTGCGAAGGCATCCCGGACCAGCTTGGCCCCGTCCCCGATAAACATCTGTACCAGCTGGGGCCCGGCCAGCTTCAGGAAGGTGGCCTTGGTCTGCGCCGCACAGGCTCGGGCCAGCAGTGTCTTCCCAGTCCCCGGTGGCCCATACATCAGCACCCCCTTTGGAGGCTGGATCCCCAAGTTCTCAAACTTCTCCTTGTGGTTCATCGGCAAGACGATGGCCTCCACCAGCTGCCAGGGAGAGGACCTGGGTGAGGGGAGCGAAGCCCTGAGGAGGGCTCCTACCGCCACAGCCCACCTGCCATTCAGAGACACGGGCGGTTGACCCTGCACACACCCAGTGCTGACTACTGCCTCTCTGGGACCAGAAGGCAGAGGCAGAAGAGCACAGGAACCCAAGTCAGACCTGGTGCCAGCCCCAACACTCTACAGCCTTGCTGAATCATCTGTCACCTGAGCCCCTACCCTGCCACGCCATCAGGAGGCTGCCAGGCACAGGACGCGGCTGAGAACCAGGAAGCATACCTCCTGAATCTGCTTGTCCAGGCCGCCAATGTCACTGTACTGCTCTGTAGGCCTCTCATCCACCTCCATGGCCTTCACGCGCGAGTCATACTCTGTAGGCAGGGTCTCCAGGATCAGGTAGGAATCTTTGTTCACACCCTGGACACACAACACAGAGCCTTCAGCTCTGTCACAGCTCAGGCTCTACCTCATGAGCTGCTAGGGCGCCCACAGCATGAAAGCAAAACACAGAATCAGCGATACAAAAATCAAGGGCATCTCAATAAAATTATGGAAAAAAAAATCAAGATCAACACAGCACCTGCCTGCAAGCGCAAGGTCCTGAGTTCAATTCCCTGTACCTCCTTCCAAAAAGAATCAAGAGTCAAGAGCACCAGCACTTTGGGAAGCTGAGGCAGGAGGATTATTGCAAATTTGAGACCAGCTTGGGCTACAAAGTGAGCCCAAGACAGCCCAAACTGCATAGCAAAACCATGTCTCAAAAAGAGTAAGAAGAAAAATCAAGAGCAAGCAGGCTGTCAGCAGTGGTGGTGCAGGCCTGGGATCTGGCCCAGGAAGCTGAAACTGGAGGTTCTCAAGTTCAAAGCCAGCTTTAGCCACCTAGAGAGACCCTGTCTCAAAACTCAAAAACTAACAACCAGCAAGCAGATTCTCAGGGCTGCACTGCCAAGATTTAGAAGGAGGGGGAGCATGGGGCAAGGGTAGGACCCAGGCCCTGCCTCAGCTCAGGCACCACTCACCACCAGGTCTCCCGGCTTCAGCTTTTCAGCGTCCACCAACCCGATCACAGGCAGGAAGTACGTCTGTGGGGAAAATGGGCAGTCTGGGTCACTGTCCTCAGGGCCTTCTCCCCCACCCCCCGCCCGAGCTCCCCGGTAGCCGCCTTGCCTGGCGCGTGGAGGTTTTGATCACTGCACACTTGCCCTTCCTCTGGGAGTCCAAGTCAATATTGGCACCATCTTCCTCTTGGTCATTGGGGTCAACGTCCAGCAGCTGAGAAGGGAAAGCACTCAGCCCCTCGAACTTCCCAGGCCAAGAGAATCACCGACACTGACACCAACAGGGTTGGCTCTACTTTATTCCCTGAACCTAGCCAAGGTGTGATCGATAAATCACAGTGATGCTAAGATCTCTGTGCAGGCTGAGCATGGGGATTCACACCTGGGATCCCAGCACTCAGGAGACTGAGGCAGGAGGCTCTAGAAGGTTAGTCTCGGCTACACAGCAAGTTCAAGATCAGCCTGGACTACACAATGAAACTATGCTTTAAAGAAACAAAAACCGCAAGCTGGTGAGATGGCTCAGTGGTCTAAAGCACCTACTTAGAACAAGCTTAGCAGGGGCTGGTGAAATGGCTCAGTGGTCTAAAGCACCTGCTTAGAACAAGCTGTAACAAAGCACAGGGACCGAGGTTCAATCCCCCAGCACCACGTCAGCCAGCCCCGCCCCCTGGTGGGCTGAGCTGGCCCCCCACACACAAATAAAATTAAAAAAAAAAACAAACCAAGCTTAGCAAAGCACAGGGACCGCGGTTCCATCCCCCAGCACCACATGCCAGCCAGCCCCACCCCCTGCCCGCCCCCTGGTGGGCTGAGCTGGCCACACACACACACACACACACACACACACAAATAAAATTTTTTTTAAAGAAAAGAAACAACCAGGAAGATAGCTTGGCTGTCTAAGTGCCTGCCAGGCAAGCACAAGGACCTGGGTTCGATCCCCAGTACCACATGCCGTGCCAGCAAATGAAACCAGACACAGGAAAATCACAAGTCTTGAGCTGCGTAACAAGACCCTGTACCAAATTTTTTTTTTTTTTAAATTTCAGAAAAGCTCTCTGTTTAAATGCTGCCTCTCTGCATAGAGCTCACCCACCCCAGAAACCCCTCCGTGGGACTTGAGTGTGGGGGGGGCAGGGGGTTGAGGGACCTAAAAGGCAGAGATGTAGCAAGCAGTTGGCCTCAGGATTTCCACCCCCCTATTCCTAGTAGACCCATCCCAGGCTGTCTCTAAGCCCAGAGCCCCTCCTCCCTCCACATACAAACACACCTCAATGACGTTGGAGACAAGATATGGCAGCGTCTTGTTCACTTTGATTTTCTCACTGTTCTCTTTGATCTTGTCTTTCATGGCTTGAAGTTCATGGGTGACTCGCAACACCTCACTTTTCATTATCTAAGATGAGGGTGGTGAAAGCCAGTGATTAGCCCTGGCTCAGCTAAGGTAGGGTTCTGTCATAAGTGGGGGTCCAGGCTGCCCAGGGATCCCTCCTGCACCTGTCTACCCAGATCTAAGGCTTTCAGAAGACAAAGCCTGCCTGTGCCCACATCCAGCAGAAAACCAGAGGCCGGAGAGATAGCTCAGTAGAGTGATAGGGTCTTACTAACCAGTCCAGGCTGACCTTGAACTCACTGTGTAGCCCAGGTTAGCCTTGAACTCCGACCCTTCCACCTCAGTCTCCCTATCTCTGGGATTAGAGGCTGCACCACTGAGCCCAACAGTTTTGAAACCTCCTGGTGAAGCAGGCATCTCAGGTGGGTATAGGTTCGGGGTTCTGCCTCTTAGCAAAAGCTGGGGGCCTAATCCATAGAAAAAGAAAAAACTTGTGCCTAGGTTTGCTCATCTGTAAAATGGACATTTGCAGGAGGGAGAGCTCTTGACTGGAATAAACACCTGGCTGGCAAGGGCAGTCTGACACTCCTGATCTCAGACCTGGTCGGTCCCCCACCACCTCGTCGCTTTTCCTGTCTCTACTCCTGGCCCACAAGGGGGCCGCGGGCCCCAGGGAAAGAAGCCGAGAGGAGCTGCGAGCTGCGCCCACCTTGATCTCGCTGTCCAGCAGCCGTGTGCGCTGGATGATCTCCTCTGTGGACATCTTGAGCACCTCCTCCCCGATTCCATCTTGCTGTTAGAGAAAAAAATGTTTTCTGCATTTACTTTGACCCGGGACAGGCACCCCGCATTTCACAAGCCCATCCGTGGACTCCATTTCCCTACCCCGAACCCACGATGAAGAAGTCAAGACCCCTGCCTTCTTCCGAGGGTTCCGGATCCCGCCAGCCCCAGCGCGGAGAGCCCCCAGCCCTCCCGCACCCACCTCGGCTTCATCCCACACCGTCGCCATCTTCTCCTGCCGAGTCACCAGACTCGCGAGTCCGGCAGCAGATTCCTTCTCTGAGGGAAAACGCCGAGGACGGTACTGAGCAGGACTCGAGGCTGGAAATTACTGTCGTCTCACACGAGGCCTTTTCTTGACCAGTGACGAACGTTTCCCGCAAATCCTGAATCCTGACGAAATTAATTCTCTACTCGCCGGCCACGCGAATCTGCTTCTCCAACTCCACAACCCAAACGCCAGCCGCCAGACCCACCCCCGTGGCTCCTATAACGTTCCCGCCCCCGTTCTTTTTGTGATGGGCGTGAGGATTTGGACTGCTATTGGCCAGAACGTGCGGAGGAGGCGGGGCCTTATTGTTAAACCGGAAAGAGCGGGAGAAAGACGGGAGCCGCCAGGCCCCTTGGGAAATGGAGTTTTCTGACCCAGAACTGCAAGAACCATGCGAAAGATTTCTCTCAGAATTCGCTGAAAATCGGAGGATCTGCATAATGGCAATGCCTTCTAAACTGTAAATGACATCTGTAGTCGGGAACAAAAAGGAAAAAAAATGAACATGTGACCTGAAGTCGCACTTTTAAGCACAAGCTAACCATCCAGGGGTAAAAGAGAAAAAACACCCCAACCTGGTGTTTTTTTGTTTTTGTTTTTGTTTTTCTGGCAGAACCCGGGATTGAATGTTTTTGTATTTTGAGACAGGGTATCGCTTTGTAGTTCAGGGTGGTTTTGAACTCACGATGTAGCACAGCCTGGCCTTGAACTTGCGGTGATCTCGCCTCAGCCTTTTCCAGCGCTGAGAACACAGGTGTGCACCACAGAGCCCAGCCCACTAAGGCTACCTGTTAAAAGTGTTTGGAGAGGGGCTGGAGAAATGGCTCAGTGGTCTAAAGCACCTACTTGGGACAAGCTTGGCAAAGCATAGGGACCGCGGTTTGATCCCCTAGCATAACATGCCGGCCAGCCGCGCCCCCTGGTGGGCTGAGCTGGCCACACACCCACAAGTAAATGTTTCATTTTAATTTGTGTGTGTGTGTGTGTGTGTGTGTGTGTGTGTGTGTGTGTGTGGCCAGCTCAGCCCACGAGGGGGCGGGGCTAGCCGGCTTGTGGTGCTGGGGGATTGAACCGCGGTCCCTGTGTTTGCTAAATTTGTTCTAAGTAGGCGCTTTAGACCACTGAGCCATCTCACCAGCCCAATAAATGTTTAAAAAAAAAAAAAAAAAAAAAAAAAAGTGTTTGGAGAAAGCAGGAGCGGTGCTTTCACAGAGGGTGAAGGGGACATCATAATGCCACAGCCCAGGCAAGGTACTGAGCAGGGCTTTGTCCACATGGGCCTCCCCCAAGTGAAGCTGCAGTGCCCCATTTCATGTGGGCAGACAGGCCAAGGGATAAGCTTTTTTTTTTTTTTTTGGCCTTGTTGAGACGGGGTCTCACTATGCAGTTCAGGCTGGCCTTGAGCTCACTTTGTAGCCCAGGCCGGTCCTGAGGTTGCAATGATGATCCCCCTGCTTCTGCCGCCATCCCCCACCCCCATGCTGGGATTACAGGCACGTGTCACCACGCCCAGCTGCAGAAGGCACTCTCTGAAGAACCCAGCCAACGAAGAGGGCCAGTCCTGTAGCTCCTGCCTGTGGTCCTGAGGGGTGCAGCCTTCTGCGGCCAGCAGATGAGGGCGACCATCCTGGATGCTGCTCAACTAGTGCCTGCTCCTGCTGCTCCTGCGGGGGCCCTTGCGCCTGTGCTGAAGCTGAAGCTTGGGTGCTTCCTAAGGTGAAAAAATGTGGGTGGCCCTGCTCAGTAGATGGGGACCTGGGGCCCAGGGAGATGACACAACTTGCTGTCCCCTTTCCACGGTGCCCACACACCGGTGTGGACCAGCTCTGGACTGGCCCCGCCCCTAGGTCACGCAGTCCCCACTCATCCCTCAGCTCGTGGGCTCCTGCACCTGCCAAGGGCCGTGTTCCTCCTCCTGCCCTGCCCAGGGCACAGAGGATAGTGACGGCAAGGAGAGGCACCCATCTCGCTGTCGCTGCACCAGCTCCATCTGCCCCAGGAACTGCTAGAAAGTAGTCAGAGGGGAGCCGGGAAGATGGTTGGGGCCGGAGAGATGGCTCGGTGGAATAAATGCTTCCCTGGCAAGCGCAAGGGCCTGAGTTCAATCCCCAGTACCACCAAAAAAAAAAAAAAAAAAGAAAGAAAGAAGACTAGAAAGTAGTCAGAGGGAGGTGACTGACCATGGGATGGCTTTGGAAGCTGACTCGCCCAGCCTCACACCAGGAAGCTTCTGGAAGAGGACTGCTGCTGGGGTGTGTGAGTGTGTGTGTGTGCGTGCATGCACGCGCGTGTTGGGCATTCAAGTAAGGGACACAAATCCCTCCCTTCCTACCAGGCATAGTGGGGCACTCCTGTGATCCCAGCACTCTGGGAGGCTGAGGCAGGAGGATCAAGGTGAGTTCCAAGCCAGCCTGGGCTGCATAGCAAACGCCTGTCTCAAAAACAAACAAAACAGTGGCACCTGAAGTGGCAAGGGAGGGGATGGGCACAGCCAAGGCAGGGGGCGTTGTCCCGGTAGAAAGCTGCTGGCAGCTGGCACATGCTTGGCACAGGAAGGTTACTGCAAACTTGAAGCCAGCCTGAGCTATGTAGAAAGAACCTGTCTAAAAAAAAAAAAAAAAAACAAAAAAAAAACCCAAAAGAACCTGTCTCAAAAATAAATAAATAAATAAATAAATAAAAGAAGGGGACCGGGGAGATAGCTCAGTAGAATAAGTGCTTCCTTGGCCTGAGTTCAATCCTCAGTACCACCAAAAAAAAAAAAAAGGAAAAAATGGAAACAAAGCTTTTTGTAAATGAGGAAAAGAAGAGTTGAAGGGAGGGGAGGGGCCCAAGATAAAAGAAGATCAAGATAGATCACATAAAAGTACAAACTCCCTATGATGAATGTGATCGTGATGTGTATCTAAATTGTATTAGTTTAAAAAGAGAAAGGGCCCTGGGCCAGAGGGAACACGTGGACTCAAGAGTGGTGCCAACTGGAATCTACCTCGTGCCAGAGTCTCAGCAGCCTGGTCCACCATCCAACAGATGAGACTGGGCAGGAGCCCCACGAGTGAACATCAGAGAAGGGAGTTAGGAGAGGGGTTATAGAGGAAAGCAGGGTCAGCCCCAAATGCAACTCAGTGATGACCAGGGATAACTATTTACTAGTATTTCTATGATTTCTTGTAACTCTGTAACTTCCCCAATATTTGTTAATTTTGTTAACCTTTGTTTTTCCTGTATTTAAAATAGTAAAGATTGTTCAAAACATAAAAAAATAAAATAAAATTTAAAAAAAATAAAAATAAAAAGAGAAAGGGGGGCCGGGGAGATGGCTCAGTAGGATAAGCGCTTGATGGGCAAACGCCAGGATCTGAGTTCAATCCCTGGTTCCGCAAAAAAATAAATAAATAAATAAATAAATAAATAAGAAGCCAACCTCTGACCGTGACACCAGCAGTGGCAGGAACCAGGTACACAGGGGCTGCACTTTGCCAATTCATGATTTGCATCTGAATGGAGCAGAAAGACCTTAGGCTGGCTGATAACAGTAAGTCGGGCATGATCTCTAATGCTTTTATTATTTATTTGATTTTTTTTTTTTTTTTCGAGACAGGATCTCCCTAAGTAGCTCAGGCTGGCCTCTAACTCTTGGTGATCCTCCTGCCTCGGCCTCCCCAGTGCTGAGATCATGGGTGTGCACCATCATGACTGGAGCTTTTCTTTGAAGTGGGGATTGAACCTGGGGCCTTCCCACTGAGCTACATCTCCAACCACCCCAGTGTTTATGAGACAAGGTTTCCCTGTATTTCCCAGGGTCGCCTCAAACTTGGGATCCTCCTGACTCAGCCTCCCAGAGTGCTGGGACTAAAAGGCGAGCACCACCATGTTCAAGCTTCCAAACATCTGAAGCACTGTCTGAGCAATTAGCATTATGTTCCCACTGTTACAGATAAGGAAGAGGAGGCTGTGCATGGCAAAGTGACTCACTCAAGGTCACGCAGGAGAGTGGCAGAGCAGGGACTTGCACCCAGCCTGAAGCTGAGCCATGTGGCTCGCAGAAAAGCGATCAGAGCTGGGCGCAAGGGACGGCAGCACTGCTAGGGCCTGGGCTCATGTTGAGGGTCAGCACTTTCTGGGAAAGCGTGTATTATTCTCTTCTAAACTGTAGCTGGCTGCACGCAGAACCCTGTCTGCTCACAAGATGACACACCTCTGAGCTGTCCAGCACAGTACGCTCAGCCTGCAGGGTGGACCCCCAGCTGCCACTGTCTCGGTCACCAGGACGTCCTGGCAGGGCAGTGGATGCCTTGGGGTCCCCAGACAGGACAGCTGTGGCTGGCGAGGCATGTGGAACCCTAACCTCATAGCCTCACACATGGCAGGGAGAGCAAGGACCCAGGAACCAGGTACCAACAGTTTATTTATTCTTTCCTTTATTTTTTATTTATTTATTTTTTAAAGACAGGGTCTCATGCAGCTCAGGCTGGCCGTGAGCTCACTGCGTAGCCCAGGCTAGTCTCAAACTTGCAATGATCCTCCTGCCTCAGCCTCCCAAGGGCTGGGATTACAGGCGTGCGCCACCATGCCCAGCTGCTTTATTTTTGTATAAAGAGCAAAGTACAAAGAGGTAGGGCAGGCCCTTCGAGCAGCAGAGGCAGCCAGGCCCTGGAGATCTTGGGGCTGTCCAGGGTAAACAGAGCTTGGGTCCGCGTGCAGGTGGAGAGAGGGCGAGGAGGGAGCAAGTGGAGTTCGGGTCAAGGCCGTGGTCACACGAAGCCGGGCTTCATGGATGCACGGCGGCAGTTGGGGCAGCCCCGGGCCATGTTCCTCTGCAGGCACCTGAGGGGGCAGAGGGCGCTGTGGTTGCCTAGGCGGAGCACCCAGGCCTGGCCTCACTGCTCCCCTCCCCACAGGCTGCCCTGATGGCCCCAGATGACTGTGTTCCTTGGGGAAATGATGAGAGAATGCCCCGAGAGGGCTGCGACAGGGACTCAGGGGCCAGCAAACAGGAAGTTCTTAGAACACAGCTGGACCTGGGCATGAGGGCACACAGCAGTGACTCGGTGCTCTTGGAAGCTGAGGCTGGAGGAACGCAAGTTTAAGCCCAGCCTGGGCACTTTAGTGACTTAGAGATAACCTGTCTCAAAGGGTTTTTTAGGGGCTGGGGAGATAGCTCAGTAGAATAAGCACTAGCCTGGCAAGCGCAAAGGCCTGAGTTCAATCCCCTGTACTGAAAAAAAAAAAAAAAAAAAAAAAGTATTTTTTAAAAAGGGGCTGGGGCTGAAACTTGGTGCAAAGGCCCCAGGTTCAATCTCCTACCAAAAATAAAACCTCTCTGAATTCTTTGGGGTGATGACAGACAGGATATCACCCACCATGGTTGGGAGGACTCTGAGTGGATGAATGGGAAATTCGTGGGGCAGCCTGGGCCCTGGGCAGCATCGGGCCAGTGCATGCTGTCCCTGTCCCTGGGGTGGCTTGGCCCAGTGGTCCTCACCTGAGGTGGAAGAGGTGTGCGCAGGGCAGCGCCTGCAACCTGCCGTTCTGCTCGCCAATGGCCTCGCCACACAGCCCACAGTACAGCTCCGTCTCCTCCACACAGGCGTGGAAGCGCACAACGTGGGCACGCACCTCGCGCTGCAGCCCCTTGCTGCGGCAGATGTCTTCGGCCAGCCGGTGCAGCCGCAGCTGGCTCAGCTGGAGGGGACAGGAGAAGGGGACGGTGTGGAGAGGGCCAAGCCTGCCCTGCCTGCCCACTGGTGGCCGAGGGCCACGCCTAGCCTCTCTGGGTTCCCGCAGCAGAATGGGGTGGAGATAAGACAGGTTTCTGCCCGTGCTCGGAGGACTTGAGGGCCCTCCACCCGCGGCTGGCCTCCGTCACTGCCACTGTGCCTTTCTCTTCTGTCTCCACCCACATTTCTAGCCACCTGATCCTGGGAACCAGAGTGAGTCTACACAGGCCAAAGGCGAGCGCAGTGGGCACGAAGCTGGCTGTGCCCTGCCACAGCGCCTGCAGTTTCTGGAAGACCCAGACCGCTGAGCCTGGCCCTGCCTCTTCAGGGCTGGGCATGGTGATGCAGTGAATGTGGAAATGCCGCATGCACTGTGGCTGTGGAGGGACCCAAGTGTGACCTGGGGGCCAGACCAGGCAGCGGCTGAGGGACCTTGGTGACTCTGAGCTTCATTGGCCTCCTCTGTAACAGGAGCCACAGTGCCCACCCCCAGGGAGACCGGAGAAGTGACACCCATGAAGCTGTCCTTCTGGGTCTCGAGACCACCATCAAGTTTTGTGACGCTCAGAGACTCTGAGGAACCCCTTCCCCTGAGCAGTGACATCTCTGCCCTGCCCCAGGGTCAGGAAGGGCTCAGTCATGCAGGCCCAGGGCTCCTAGAACCCCTGTTCCAGGAAACAGAATCAGGTCTGACCTTGTTCCCCACCTCCTCAGCCAGGTCCTGGGCTCTCTCAATGGCGTCTAGAGCCTGCAAGATGAGCAGAGGCCGGGGCTCAGGTGTAGGGCCTGACAGAGGCTAACAGCAGACTGGAGAGGGGACAGGAAAGGGTCACTGCCCTGTGTGTGGCAGTAGCCGGGAGTGAAGGTTAGAGTTGCAGGAGCCACAGCCACAGGCTGTGTGTGTTCAGAACTCAGAACGGACAGGATGCCAGATATGGTGGTGCACACCTGTAATCCCAGCGCTGGAGAGTCTGAGGTAGGAGGATCATTGCAAGTTTGGGACCAACCTCTGCTACAAAGTGAGCTCAAGGCCACCCTGAACTACATAGTGAGACCCTGTCTCAAAAAGGTACAAAAGAAAGGGGTCGGGGAGATGGCTCAGTGGAATAAGCGTTTCCCTGGCAAGTGCAAGTGCCTGAGTTCAATCCCCGGTTCCGCCAAAAAAAAAAAAAAAAGTGTGAAAGAATGAAAGAAATGGAAGAGTTAAACAGGGACTGGGGGAATAGCTTGGCTGCCTAAACACCTGTCTGGAAAGCACAAGGACCTGGGTTCGATTCCTAGCACCGAATGCCATGCCAGCCCCGGAACCCTGGGCACACCATACCAGCCACGGAAACTGGGCATGGGGGGCACATGCCTGCAATTCCAGTGTTGGTGAGGCTGAGACAGGAGAATCACTAAGTCCAAGCTGCACAGTGAGACCCTGTACCAAATAAATAAATAATTAAAAGATTCTTTTAAAAGAAAAATCAAAGGAACGGGCAGGACGTGCCTGTCCCACATACTGCTGGGAGACAGTGCGAGTGAGCTTCCTGGGTTCGAGTCCCAGTGAGGGCTCTTCATTCGCCATGGGTTCCTGGGCCAGGCATGGCCTGCTCCAAGCTGGGAAGCTATCTCAGACTGTCCTGGCTTCACAGGATCAGGGCACTGACTTTGGACAAGGGGTGCAGCAAGCCCAGTTTGGCAGGACTGATGGCCCGAGCAGGCAGTGGCGGGCAACATCAAGGCCCGGGTGGGGGTGCCCTCACCTTGTCCAGTGCCTTCCTGGCCACCCAGCACTTCGCCACACCGAGCAGCACCTGCACCTGCCCCAGGCGGTTCCCGATCTCAGTCATGATGCTCATGGCGGAGTCGTACCTTGGGACAGCTGTCTGCACATGGAGGTGGTGGCATCAGACCGGGCCAGAGCGGAGTCCCCTCCTGCCCTAGGGATCTCACCTCCAGGTCCCCACGGCTCCGGTGGATGTCAGCGAAGCAGAGCAGGCAGAGCGCCTGCAGTGGCCGGTCCCCATGCTGCAGAGCGATCTTCATAGACTCCTGTGAGGGATGGGACAGCCCTGGAGTCACACGTCCTCAGAGCCCTGTACTAGTGGTGTTCCCAGGCTTTATGCCCAGAACACCCAGCAGCAGGGCTGCAGTCATGGATGATAGCAGATGTCTAGGCTCAGAGAAAAGCGCTCCACCCAAGGTACCAGCAAGCAAGTGGCATGGCTGGGATTTGAACCTGAGACTGGCTCCCTTCCTGCCTGACTTCCGGGTGTTTGCAGAGGGGGCAGGGCCCCAGGAGAGACCCTCCCTGAGCATGAGCCCAAACCTCCTGTGGGAAGGGGCAGCCCTGGTTCCCGCCCCCACTCTCCGCTACTGCTCCAGTGCTTTCCCGTGGCCCCACCTCACAACACTCCATGGCGCTGCCCAGGTGGCCCAGCAGGCGGTAGGCCACGGCCATGTGGTACTGGCTCATGGCCCGGTACTTGAGGCTCCAGCCTTTGCCATAGTCATTGACGAGCTCTGCCGCCTTGCAGGGGAAGAACAGGGCTTTCTCGTAGTCCTACAGGAACACAGTGGAGGGTGTGCTGAGTGTGGGAGCTGTCCCCGCGAGGGCTCCAGGTGGTGCAGGGGCAGCCTCGGCCAGCACTGAGCTGGATCCCAAGAGCTTAAGCTCTTGCATCTCACACATGTACAAAACATACTTCTGCAAAGAATGAATGAGAAGGTGAGGAAGCACCCCACGGCACATGCCTGCAATGTTGCCTCTGGGTGGCTGATGCAAGAGGGTCTCTGTGATGTCAAACCAACTGAGGAACACAGTAGGTATAAGTCCAGCCTGGACTACACAGGGAAACCCTGTCCCCAGAAGCAAAACAGAGGAAAGGAAAGGAGAAGAGAAAAGGGAAGGAAGGATGGAGGGCATCATAGGCGTCCAGCCCCAGGGGGCACCACACAAGGTGGGGATGTCATTGTTCCCCGTGGGCACAGGGACAGCAGCTCGAGAGACATCAGAACAGATGAGTGAGGCAGTGAAATTTTCTCTGTGGCAGCCGCAAAAGGTCTGTTCTCCCGGCCCTCAGCCCATCCTGGCCCTGCTCTGCTGCCCACCCAAGCCCCCTGCCCCATGCCCCAGCTCTGTCACTGTGTTCTCTTTTCCCCCAAAACTCCCCTAGGACAGCATATAGACATGCTCTGGCATCTCTCAACTTATTTAAAAATGAAACTCAGCCAGGTATGGGGGTGCACAACTGTGATCCCAATGTTTCCGGAGGCAGAGCGGGAGGATTCCAAGTTTGAGTCCTCCCTGAGCAACTTAAGAAAGGCTGGAGATGTAGCTAAGTAGTAGAACCCTTGCCTAGCAGGCACAAGGCCCTGGCTTGATCCCTAGCAAAGAGGAGGAAGAGCAGGAGGAGGAGGATTGAAGGAACTGCAGTTGATTAAATGGAAGAAAAGAGACCAGATGTCGCAGCAATACTCTGAGAGAAGGCGGGACAAGCGACCAGCAGGGGTCACAATGCCCCCTCTCTCTGAAAAGCAGCAATTAAAGAAAAGGGGGATTGTTCTGCCTTTCCTTGAGAACCATATTCCAGATTACCAAATGATGCCAGCTAATAAACGAGGAGGAAGGAATCCAGGAACTTGGAAACCAGTATTCATGAGTTGAGGCTAGGGATAGCTCAGTGGCATACGCCTTGCAAAGGGCAAGGTCCGGAGTTCAATCCCCAGGACCAAAAAAAAAAAAAAAAAAAAAAAAGGCATTCATGAGTTGGAAAGACTGATTCAGGCAGGAACATCAGGGTCACAGGGTGCCAAAGTGCCAACCCTCAGGTCATCGGTCCTCAAAGGACGATGGGGACCCTTAACCTGGAGGGCTCAGGCTGTCACTCCTCAAGCTCCCTGATGTGCATACGAGGCACAGCAGCACTGTATAGTAAAAATGTAAATTCTTTCCAAAATGACCTGATAGAGAGCCATTCTGCCTTCCTGTCCACAAGGGATGAAGGAGATGGGAAGAAATTAATGATTCCCTGAGGATACAATGCACATAGGAGATGGCATCCTACACGTCGGTTCTCTGCTTGCTTTTTTTTTTTTTTTTTTTTTAATTTTTTTTATGTGTGTGTGTGTGTGTGTGGCCAGCTCAGCCCACCAGGGGGCGGG
>NW_004524594.1:840186-854043 GCF_000260255.1 Octodon degus | reverse complement strand
ATGTGGTGCTGGGGGATTGAACCGCGGTCCCTGTGCTTTGCTAAGCTTGCTCTAATTAGGTGCTTTAGACCACTGAGCCATCTCACCAGCCCCAGGTTCTCTGCTTTCTGTAGTAAACAGCCAGGTGCAATGGTGCATGCCTATAATCTCAGCACTCTGGGAGGCTGAAGCAGGAGGATCTGAAAGATTTTTTTGTGTGTGGTACTGGGGATTGAAGTCAGTACCTTGTGCTTGTCAGGAAGGCCCAGCCCAAGGATCCAAAAGTTTGAGTCAACCCTGGGAACACTAGCAACTTAGTGAGACTTGTTGCAAAATAAAAATAAAAAAGTCCTGGCAATATAGCTCAGTGTGGGGTTCACTCCCAAGTACCCGAAAAAGACTGGCAAAAATGTTATTCAATCTATGTAACAGTTATATGGAAAGTCACTGCGTGCTTCTACTTTCCCATATGGTTTTCTTCAAAGCAAAAGGTTTAGAACTATGCTTGTGCCCACCTCCACCCCCAATCTTATGTCGTCACTGTGAGAGACACACAGTTTAAGAGAACAGAATTGTGCGGCTGTCCTTGGGGGTCCCTCTTCTAGCCATCCTCTGCCCAGGGCAGGTCTAGCTCTTTGGCCCGGGGTTCACCAAGTTTCCGCCATGTTGCAACCTCGACACCCCTGGCCCCGCTGCCCACCTTGACTTGCGCATAGAAGCTGCCCAGGCTGCAGCACACGCGGCACTCCAGCATGGTGTCGTCGTTGTTGTGGGCGTAGCGCAGGGCCTTCTCGAAGCTCTCCAGGGCCTTCTGGAAAAGGCTGAGGCCCAGGAAGGCATTGCCCATGCTCAGGCTGACTTGGCCGCCGAGCCGGGCACCGGCCCTGGTGCCCGGCAGGCCGAGGCAGGTCTTGCAGTAGGAGACGGCCTTGGGGAATTCGCAGAGCTTCTCATTGCTGCGAGCCAGGTTCAGGTAGCTCTCCAGGAGGAAGTCGGCGTCCTCCAGCTCCCGCGCAGTGTCCACCTGGACCACGGCGAACTGCCCACAGGAGCGGGGGTGGGGGTGGAGATGGGGGAGATCGCACAGCAGCGGACCCGAGGCTTGGACCCTGTGCCCCCCAGTCCTACGGGACTGGCCAAACTCAGCCGCAGCTCAGGCCTGGTCGCACAAACCCCTGGGGGCCCAGAGCCGGAGCCCAGACCTGAAGGCACTTCCGCCCCCAACACGCAAGCCTGGGATGGGAAGCTAGAGGCTCCGGGCCCAGCCCCAGCTCCAGCCCGCAGGGAAGCCGGAGGGTCCCGCCGTGTCCCTGCCCGGCTGCTGCCCACCTTGAGCATCTCTCGGTAGCGGCCCATCTCTGAGTGCGCCGTCACCAGGCAGCCCAGCACCCGGAAGCGGCCTGCCGGGTCCGCGCTCTTTTCCAGCACCTTGGTCCACACCTGCAGCGCTTTCTCTGTGTGGTTGGACTGGTACAGCCGCAGCCCCTTCTCGATCTGCTGCTTCGTCTGGTCCTGTCCCATCCTGCACGGCCTGTTGCCAGCTCCCGGAGAGATCTAGAGGCTCCTCAATGCTGCTCGCCCCCCATGGCCCCAGGGAGGAAAGCAGAGGCCCACGGGCGCCTCCCTAGGAACACAGCTGCTTTGGCAGTGGCCCCTGAGAGCAGCTGTCTCTGCCACTTGCAGCCACGTGGCCTCTGAGGAATGTCAGCAGCAAGGTCACGGGGCTGGGATGCACCACCCACTCCCAAGTGGCCTCCTGAGGGACCTAGAAGGCCCTACAGCATTGAGGAAGCAGAGTCCACCTGGGGCCAGGGTCCTGCTTGCTTTCCTCTGCCCACACGTGCCCAGCCCCCACTGTGTTCCTGGGATGCACTGGCTGCAGACCCCCGGCCAAGCGCTGGTCACACCAGTCGCAGCATCTCCCCGCAGAGCTGGTCCTCAAGCTGGTTCATGCTGAAGCCTGAGCTCCTGCTAACTCCCAGGGCCAAGCTGTTTTCTTCTCTCGGCCTCCATTTCCTCTTCTGCAGCATGAGGCTAGCAGGACAGTAAACCCAAAGCAGCAGCCCGGCCACTTCCTGCTGCCCCTGAGTGTTAGCAGGCTGGGCCATGTGAGCCTGGGGAGCCAGGGAAGAGTCACAGTGCCTGGCTTGGGGGACAGTGAAGAGCACTGAGGATACACTCATGGCAGGGGCACAACACAGTGTCAGGCACAAAGGAGCCCTGTGTGACAACCTTGTGTGAGTTCCCCATTTAACAGGTGTTCCAGGGGCCAGGGAGATGGCTCAGTAGGATACGTGCTTGACTGACAAACGCAAAGATCTGAGTTCAATCCCCGGTTCCGCCAAAAACAAAACAAAACAAAACAGGTGTTCCAGCCAGGCATGGTGTGTGCGCTGTAAGGTCAGTTCTCGGAAAGCTGAGGCAAGAGGACCTCAAGCTTGAGCTCAGCCTGGACAACCTGGCTCAAAACGAAGTGCAGGCTGTAGGCGTGGCTCAATGTTAATGCCTTGCTTGGGCTCAAACCGTATTCCCAACAAAAACCGAAGTAAAACATGCCAATTCTACTTCCAACCCGGGTTTGGAAGGTCCCTAACTAACACTGAGCTCTGAGGCCAGGCACTAGAAGGGCAAGGCTACGCAAAGGGGGAGCAGTGGTAGCCCTGGAGCAGCAGAAGTGAAATAAGCCCTGCCAGGGAGCACCCTGCCACCCCAGTAGCCGCTCTCCTCCTCCCCTGTTGCAGGGCACAGTGGGTAATCCAGTGGTGTTCAGTGCTTTCTCCCATCTTGCATACACTGCCACTAATTCCTACTTTGCTCAGCCCCGAAAGATGCCCACACTCACAAGCAGCTACTCTGTTTCCCTCTGGTGTTAGGGTTGCACTGTGGCCCCCACCCCAAATTAGCAAATTGAAATCTTAACCCCCATACTCAGGAATGTGATGACAGACATATTTTCTTCTTCTTTTTTAGGACTTTCTTTTTATTTATTTATTTATTTATTTGAGAGAGAGAGAGAGAGAGAGAGAGAGAGAGAGAGAGAGAGGTGTGTGTGTGGCCAGCTCAGCCCACCAGGGGGCGGAGCTGGCTGGCATGTGGTGCTGGGGGATTGAACCGCGGTCCCTGATGCTTTTGCCAAGCTAGTTCCAAGTAGGTGCTTTAGACCACTGAGCCATCTCTCCAGCCCCACATATTTTCTTCTTTAGGGTGCTGGGAATTGAACCCAGGGCCCCCCACATGCTCGGCAAGTGCTCAGCCGCTGAGCTACAACCTCAGCCCTGTGTTGGGAGCTGAGTCTGTGAAGAGCTCACTGGAGTAAAATGAGGCACTGAGAAGGTGGCCTGGGTCAGGGTCATTGGCCTGGGGCCCTCGGGAGGGGGGAAGGTGGGTTCTGGCACACGACGCTGGGATGACGAAGGCCAGCAGCAGTGCTGCCCAGTGTGCGTGGATCCACCTGCGGTGGGCATTTCCCAGACGTGGGCTGCACAGGCCAGGTGCCAGTCAGGGAAGAACTGCCTGAAATGCACACAGCCCGGGTCTTATCCCGCGATCTGTGCCACAGTCAGCAAAACAGAAGGGAAGTGGCTCATGGCCGAGAGCAGGAGTAACACGAGGTGAGGCCTGCTGTAGTGGTTTCCAACATCCATCTACACCCACGCCACGTGGGTCTCCATCCCCAGCGCTGGTCAGCAGGCGTTGTGTGGCTACTCTTCAGTGTTCATGGAGGGTGTCTGGGCCGTAGGATGATGGATAAACCATTGGTGGACACACTTCTCTTGGTGTACACTTAGAAGCAGAGCTGCTGGGTCCTGTGGCAACTGCACAGTTGGCTTCCCAAGGGGCTGCCAGCTGCCTGCCCCAGGGCCTTTCGGGCCCCTGGCTCCCTCTGCTCCCCATCTGACTGCCCAGGAAGTGCCACTAAGGTGAACCCACTTACCCACTCACGGAGTCATGGGTCACCTGGACACATTTATCTCTAGTGTCAGCACCTGCTGAGGTCACTTGAGCAGGCTCTTCCCTGCTGAATGATGGGAAGGGCCTCTGTCTCACCCCACACGGCATCCCCAGAGTCAGGCATGGCTCTGTACCCAATGAGTCCACCATGTGAGTGAATGCAGAGGAGAAAAGAGTTTCTGCCTGGAACCAAAATGCTGCAGGCTCAGCAGCACCTCTACCCTGGCCTGCCCACAGGAATGGAGCACAGTGGCCCCAGGACCTGGGGTCACGCAGCAACAGCCAGCTAGGTTGCTACCCCGCAGCTGTGGAGGTAGCAGGGACACTGAAGTGGGTCTAGGGGACAGGAGGGAAAAGCACATCTAGGCCAGGCCAGTGGGAGGGAGGCTGAAGGCTGGGGTCCCGGGTCCCTGTCATCTCAGTAGGCCCAGGGAGTCCCCCTCGGTAGCCAGCCATGAGGTGTGGCAGGAGAGGAGTGCGGACAGCTGCTGTCTACACCGTGAAAGTACCAGGACTCTAGTGATCTCCAGTTTGAAACCTACAGAACAAAGGAAGGCCTTTCCTGCCCTAGGCCACTTAAAGCTCCCGAGTGGTGACTGTGCTCACACCTGCGGCTTCTACACAGCAGAGAAGGTTTCCTTCAAGACTGCACTTCCAGGCCATTTCCCAGAATTCAGCTACTGCTCTGGCTTAAGGGTACGCTCCTGGGCAGGAGCCACATAATTTAGAACTGCGGAGGTCCAGTGAGGCGAGACCGACCGATTGCTCACTACTGTTTTCTTGGTGAAGCATCACTTGTTACAGATAAGGAAACTCGGGCACTGAGAGCTGGCCACACTGCAACCCAGACAGCCGGAAGCAGTGTGACTGGAGCAGCCCCACTCTCAGCCACTGTACCGTCTTGAAGAGGGAGGAGCCAAGCCCCAGTGTGGAGAAATCCATAGTGACCACCACTTGGCGCATAATAGCCACCAGGAGCCTAATGCAGAGCTGGGGCAGGGATGGGCAGGAGAAAGAGACCAGGGGAGGCAGAATAAAAGCTGAGTCAGGCGCAAGAGCCACGGGATGGCCTTTTCTAGGTCACAAAACCTCACAGGTTTGAGGGACAGCTGAGGGCGTTTGCTGCATCAGGGAGCAGCTCTGTCTCACAGCAATGCAGAAGGCAGGGCTGAGGTGCAGTGTTGGTACAGGGTGGGCGCTGGCTTGCCTGGCGGAGCATGGGCCCTAGCTCACATGCCTAGCCTCCCCCCTAAATGTTACCCTCAGGCCTCAAGCAGGGAGGGGTAAGGCGCATGTGTTCCCAGCTGGCTGGTGACAGTTGGCAGGTGGGCACTTTCACATAAAAAACCTACACTTCCTGCTTCCCTTGACAATGGGATGCTCAGGCAACCCTGGGCCTGTGACTGTCTCCCCACTTAGGTGACCGCCATGGAGGAGGAAAGTGGCTCTCAGTTACAGTCCCCACCACTCCGGATTCTCAGCCAGACACTTGAAGCCAAGGGTCATAAGACCCCTTCACTGGCCTTCCACGGGCTTCCAGCGGTGCCCCCTCTGCCAACATAGGTGTGACCTTGGGTCCCCCGCCCTGCATTTGTTCTCTCAGTTGTAGGATGGGGAGGGCCTCTCTCTGGAAAGTTTTCTGGGAAAAGCAAATGAGATCATAAAATACGAGCTGGCCCTGAAAACAAGAAGCTGTAGTCAGGGTTTTCAAGAGAAGAGATTTAATACAGGACACATAATTCACAGGACTATTCTGTAAATCACCCGAAGAGTCAGAATGCAGGACAGCTGTCCAACACTAGAGACCCCAAGAGTCCAGCTGAGGGCCTGGAGCCCACAGCAATATCCTACATAAGTCCGGCTGGAGCCCACGGTGATGTCTCAGGCGAGGCTGCATCAAGGATCCGCGCTGGAAAGGCCCCAAGGGCAGCAGTGGAAGCTCCAAAGTCTGCGCTAGCAGGAGGAAGGATCAGTGCCAGCAGGCTGAGGGGTCTGCACTGGGGCCAGGAAGCGACCCAAGGTGAGCACCAGAGCTCCCCTGAAAAGAACCGCAGCCACCCGCAGCGACAGTGAGGTCCTTGAACTCCTCTGATGAGAATAGCTTAGTTTCTATCAGGAAAGCCAGCACAGCAAGCTTCTCCACGAGAATCACAGCACCATCTCCCCCTCCAGTTCTCCCCTTATGCTGCTGGCAACAAGCCCCAGGTGGGCTCTCCACGCCCAGCACCACGCTGACTCAGTTCAGCTGGGCGTTACCAGTTGGCCATCAGCTAACCCACAACTTATGATGTTGAACTAATGCCTCTTAATTGGCTATTTGTACAGGTGAAGAAACTAGAAATAGCCTGTCCAACAGATTGATAAGCCATGAAATGTGATGTGGCCTCTAAGAAAGGAAGCAGCAGACACCTGGGTTCCAGATGGAAGCAGGCTGGGGACAGTACAGTGCCTGAGAACAAGCTGTGCTCCTCTGTATGTACACCTTTCCAGAAAACCCTGAAAGTACACTACCCATCAGTTTGCCAATGGACTGAGGGACAGGGATCCGCTCAAGGTTTTTTTGGTAAGGAGTTACCGGGAGTCAAACTTAGAACCTCACACTTGCCAGGCAGGCACTGCGTTGTGCTGAGGTAAATCCCCCGCCCCTCCTCACGATTTTTTTCTTTTTCTTTTCTTGGTGGCACAAAGGCTTGAACCCGGGGCCTTCCAACTGAGCTTCCTCAGGCTTCTTGCAATTTTTGAGACAGGCTTCTTGGAATTTTTAGGTGGGGCTTGAAGTTGTGATTCTCTTAACCTCCTGGAGCTAGGGCTATAAGCATGTGCCACCACACCTGGCTTCTGCTTTTTCAGACAGGATCTAAATATATAGCTCAGGCTGGCTTTGCACTTGCATCCACCCTCTTGCCTCAGCCTCCAGAGCATAGGAATTACAAAGGCATTATGCCAGGCCCAGCCTTTCTTTTGTAATAATCATTTAACGAAATCTACATAGACTTAATTTTTAAAAAATCTTTTATTTGTAAAGGTCTTACTACACAGCCCAGACTTGTAGTGATTCATCCTCCTGTCTCAGCCTCCCCAGTGTTGGGATTACAGGCGTGTGGTTTTGGTGGCTGGCTGGGCACAGCATGTGGTGCAGGGGGGATTGAACCTGGGTCCTTGAGCTTGCCAGGCACGTATTTAGCCTACTAAGCTATTTTTTGGTACCAGCAATCGAATTCAGGACCTTGTGCTTGCCAGGCAGGTGCTTATTTTTTTTTTTTTTTTAAACATTTAGTGTGTGTGTGTGTGTGTGTGTGTGTGTGTGTGTGTGTGTGTGTGTGGCCAACTCAGCCCACCAGGGGGCGCAGCTGGCTGGCATGTGGTGCTGGGGGATCAAACCGCGGTCCCTGTGCTTTGCCAAGCTTGTTCCAAGTAGGTGCTTTAGACCACTGAGCCATCTCTCCAGCCCAGGTGCTTATTTTTTGTCTGAGAGTCTTGCTATACAGGCCAGGCTGGTCTCAAACTTGCAATGATCCTCCTGCCTCAGCCTCCTGAATGCTGGAATTACAGGCATGCCCTATGACACCCAGCTGATTTTGTTTTCTTAAAGCAATACTTCTGCCTCAGCCTCCTGAGTGTTGGGATTATACCTTACCTGGACCCAGGAAAATTCTGAAGAGAAGCAACAGGCTTAAAGCATGAGAGATGCTATCACTGTACATAAAACCCAATTTTCGTTATCAGGTTCTCATATGTACTTCACACAAAATTAGGATCTCTAACTCATGATTTCACCATTATCAGTGTTCAGAGCTACACGCTACACATCTATAATCCCACCACTGTCAAGGTTGAGGGAGGAGGATTGTGGAGAGTTCCATACCAGCCTGGACTATCTAAGACAGACACCGTCTCCAAGAAAAAGTCTGAATAAAATGAAGTTAAAAATATATTAAAAAAAAAAAAAGTATTTAGGGCCAGGGAGATAGCTCAGTAGAATAAGCACTTGCCTGGCAAGTGCAAGGTCTTGAGTTCAATACCCGGTACTGCAAAAAAAAAGAAAAAAAAAAAAAAAAGTATTTGGTACAGGGTCTCATTATGTAGCCTGGACTCACAGTGACCCTCCTGCTTTCAGCCTCCCCAGCACTGGAACTACAGGTGTGAGCCACCACGCCCGGCCGCAAGTGCACCCAGGGGCAGGGCTGGTGCACCATGTGGTGCCAGGGATGAAACCGCAGTCCCTGCGCTTGTCTAAGCACACCCTTAGTCCGCTGAGCTATCTCACTGGCCCTAAAAATGCATTCTGAGTTGATCTGAAACACTGAAGTGGCAATGGTAGCAAGAACATTGTGAATAGAGTTAATAATGGCGCAAATTAGCTACAACTGGAGACAGGTGTGGTGGCACATACCTTTAATCCCAGCACCCAGCAGGCTGAGGAGGATCACTGTTAAGTTCGAAGCCAGCCTGGACTACAGTGAATCCAAGGTCAGCCTAACTACATTGTGAAACCCTGTCTCCCTGCCAAAAACATTACCACAGCAACTTTACTGCTGTATGAATTTTTTCACAGTAAAAAACAAACAGTTCTGGGGCTGGTGAGATGGCTCAGTGGTCTAAAGCACCTACTTAGAACAAGCTTAGCAAAGCACAAGGACCGCGGTTCAATCCCCCAGCACCACATGCCAGCCAGCCCTGCCCCCTGGTGGGCTGAGCTGGCCACACACACACACACACACACACACACACACACAAATAAATTAAAAAAAAAACACCAAACAGTTCTGGAAAAGCTACAGTTGAATTGGTACCAGATTCAGAAAAGAACTGCAGTTATCCGCTGGGTGTGGTAGAGCACACCTGTAATCTCACCCCTTGGGAGGCTGAGGCAGTAAACTTAGGAGCTCCAGGCCAGCCTGGGCTATCCTACACAGTAATGCTGTCTCACAAACCAGCCAGCGCGGAGTGTGGGGAGAGCCTGAGACCCTGCTCAGCGCAGACAGCAGCACCTTGCACACACAGGCACTACTGCAGGGCCCCAGCAAGCCGCTGGGACCATTGGGGCTGCAGTGCTACCGAGGGAGCGGCGGGAAGCAGAGCCCCTGGCCCCCAACTGCATGCTTGGGAGGGCAGAGTCCCAGCTACTTAATTAGACCTGGTTTGTCTTACAGGTATCCCAGGTTCTACCATGTGGTCTGGTGTCTGACTCAGTGGCGCCCTTGTACAACAGAGTGCCGGGCAGTGAGGGAAGGGCTGGGACACCAGGAGTGGCCTGTGTCACACACCCCTGATGGGGACCAGTCAGTGGACAGTAGCAAGGTCAACACGTGAATACTGACACAAAGTTCTGGTTTTAAACTTTTTAGAATAAGAGAACAATTAAAGGCAACACGTGGTTCCAAGGTCTTTTCGGGCTCTCAAGTAGCACAGATCAGGTTTGGGATCTCTGAGAAAGTATACAGCAGGTCACCCAAGGTGACTCTGCTTTCCCAGTCTCAGCCCCAGCATGATTGCCCCTGGCACAAAGGTGGGAGGGACCGCCCCTTCCCGAGCTCTGCCTGTGCTCTGTGCCCACTGGAACTGCTGCCAAACACCCCTGTGAGCCGGCTGTGAGGGACCTGGAGCTGTGGGGGCCCTGGTGAGGCTGGCAGCAACACAGAGGGTCTCACTCTTTAGCACGCAGCCCAAGACCCCCCGCGGGGGGGTGACCTGAAGGAATTTTGGAAGAAAAACCACCCTGGATGGAGCAAGCAAGCCCTGTAGAGAGACTGCTTCCCTGGGAAACCGGGCAGCCACTTCTGGAGAGGGCCTGCAGGGCCGGCTCGAGGCCCTCAGGGAGGCCCTGGCTGCAGGGGAGCTGCACACTGCCAGGGACCCGGGCACAACCTGATGCCTCCCCCACCAGAAACCTCCCCAAACCTCACCCCCACGGTCGGTCACCTGCCCCCCACGCCCAGCAATCAACAACACAGAAGATAGCATCTGTTCTTCTCAAACAGTTTAATAGCAAATAAACAAAGAAGGTACCACACTTGGCAGATACAAAATGACTTTTTGTCCGTGTGTCTGTGCAATTAAAACAGATTCAGGTTTCCCATTGGGATAAAAGGAAAAACACACAAAAAAAGGCGAGTCCTTTGAAACACATACTCCCTTGCTCCAAACTTGTAACAATTTTTCTTTTTTAATCCACTACACAAACTCTGATTGGGTGAGAAAAGTGACAAAGACTCTTCTTACCTTTTTAAAAACCATTAAAGTAAAATCCATAATTTTCTACAGAGTACAACACAACTTCACACAAAAAAGACATTTTCTTTTGCAAATCAAAACAGGAAAGAAAGAAAAGCTCAAACAAGGTCAAGGAAAAGCATTTCTACGGCTAAATCACGACTTGAGTTGATTGAATCCCATTGCTGCTGCAGAACAGACTGTGCGTTTGGTCATAGTGGCATTTTTTTTTTTTTCTCTTCACATTGTGAAATCACTTTACATTGTTTTCTAGTAGAAAAGGCAAAAAACTGTACAAAACCCCTAGTGTTAAATACGTTTGTACCAATAAAAAACTCACACAGGTTTGTCTCCAAAATGTAAAGTTTCTTTTTTTTTTTTTCTTTTTAAATTATTCACAAAAAGCAGCTGGAAATCAGAAAGACAGCTGCCGCTCCAGGGTCTCAAATCCATTAAAACCACCACAGAACAATTAAAACAATCAGAAAGGAAAAGGAAACAATGTCCAACGTTTGGCATTTGGTTTTATCCACAGGTTTTCCCAGAGCTCCTCTTGGAATTGAAAGCAAAATACATTGGCAAAGTTTCTCAGTCCCAGAAGGGCAGGCTTGGTGCCCCTACGAGGCGGCTCTGTGCAGTCAGACTGTGGGCGCGGGCTCTGGGCTGGGCCTGGCTTGCCCACCCACCTCCCTTGCTGGACGCTGGGTCCTCGAAGCTGCCCCTCCTGCCAGTAGAGTGACCTCCAGCATGGCCCAGGCAGCTGGCTGGGACCTCTTGCCCTCAGCAAGCACGCACTGACCATGCTTCTGCACCCACCCTGTCCCTCACACCTACCCCTCATGGTCCTGTTCCCAGTGCTTAGCGTGGAGGACCTGCCATCAACTCCTCTCCAGCTCCCTCCTACTCCTCAGACCCATGCTGTCCTCTCTTCTACTCTCCTCTGGGCTCTCCCTCTCCATTCACATTCTTCCTCAAGAACCAAGACCCCGAGGCTGGACGGAGTCACAAGAGAAGAGGGCAAGTTCCCCCTTAGGGAGCCTAAGTACTGGCTGGCCTGGAACCCAGGGTCAGCAGCCATGTAGCTCTTTACCCAATTAAGAAAACAATCCTTGCCTGACCCCTACCCCAGCCACCAAGCAGAGCAGAGCTGGGGAAGAGCTGGCTGGGGCGGGTGGCGCTCAGGGTGTAAACAGTGTGAAGATGGGTATTGTGCTTGTCACCTAGGAAAGCTGAGGCAGGCTGCTGCCATTCAGTGCTAGAGTGCCCTCCCCACTGGGCGCTGGCCTCCTGTGCCCCTTAGCTTCGCCGTCTCTGCTTCCCTGCCTGTCTAAGTCCCTCCCTTCAGCTCCCCTCCACAGTGACCCAGGTCCCAGGTGCCCTACTGAAACGTGATGCCACTCAGGGTGACAGTCTAAGTGCACAGGACACGCTCTACAGGCAGTTGAGGAGAAAGTTGCCACTTCAAAATAAACAGTACAATCTTGAAAAAAATAACCCCACAACAATTTAAAACAGCTTCTTTGAAACCCTTTTAAATCGGTCAGTTTTTGCACAAACTATAGAAAACAGAGAGGTGAAGGTGATATATACGAAGGTGTGAAGAAATAGCAGGAAACATGCAAAATTTGTTTTTTCTGAGCATAATCTTAGTGGGAAAAATATTCAAAATTAAAACATAAAAGCAATACAAAACCAAAACCAAAAAGATCAAAACATCACATTTTGCTGCGGAGACTGCAGGACAAGCATGAGGTGAGCTGGGGCTGCCTGGCTGGGCCACCCCAAGGAAGACCACAGAAGAAGTGAAAAGGGAGGGCTGGGGCCCAAACTGCAGCCTGCTGTCGGAGAGGAGGGTCCAGGTGTGTTCTGCAGTGGAGAACTCAGAAAAACAAAAATAACAACACATGCGGTCTCCTCAAGCCCCACAAACTGTATCAGCAAAATGTGCTCAGGAGCCTCAAAGGTTTTAGTGACATCCTTTATTGTTTACTTCAAAGTTGTCTTTAAAACTAAGCACACAGAAACAAAGCCTAGAAACGGACTGGCTGTGTGTTCACAGAAACACAAACACCACGCGGTATGTGCTAGTAGGGCTGCTCTGAAGACAATTACAAAGAATTGGAATCACAAAATCAAGTGGTTATCTTATGAAGTTCTAGAAAAATAGATTTTTTTTATATTCAAATGCAAGTTTAAATATTTCCCCTTCAGCAGTCGTTCTAGCAAAACCAATTTTGGCAGCACAAAAAGGAAAAGAAAAAAAAGGAAAGAAAAAAGAAAAAACAAAGAAAGAAACAAACATAATAAAAATACACGTCAGCATCAAAGGTCAACACAAGGTCAAAGGTGAGAGTTCAAGCATCAGAGAAGCTGAAGAGACAGGGATTTGGACGATGTACTTGACGCCACATCGACATGCTTTAGGCACAACGATGAACAAACGGCAGGAATCTAGAAAAAAAACAAACCAGAAAGAGGGAGACCCACTGAGTTACACAGAGCAATACATCCAAACAGAGAGAGAGAACAGACACTCACTGTGTGGACAGCCCTGAAATGAGGAGCAGGGCGGGGCGGGGCGGGATGACAGGGGACTTTGCACATGCTAACGATGGACACAGGGAAGAGTCAAAAAGGACACGGAGGACACCAAGAAAACATCCAGCTGCCAGAGACAGAAGGGAACCTAAGGCTTGGATTTCTCCCGAAGTGCCCAGTGGTGAGGAGGAGGTCTGAGGGGCCCTGGTTCTTCCCTCCCAGGGAGGAGTCAGAGATGCAGGCTGTGGGTAGAGGGGTCCTTCAGCAGGGAGAGCTGAGATTTCTGCTCCAACCTACGAGGAAAGCCCTTGGTTCCCAGAAATCCAAGCCCTTAGCTTCCACACCGACCCTGGCCACTTATATGGGACCCAGGAGATAGTGGTCTGCCCACATTCAAGGCAAATCAATTTCATGATGTAACCCAAGGAAGAAACAAAACTTCGGCAGAAAGCACATTTTAAGTGACACCTCCATGACAGAAAAGGATTGCTTAAGACTTGGCTGTGCGTCCCCACTCTCTGGGCTGAGCCCTCTCACATAGTGAGACTTAGAGGGGAGCAGCTTCACAAAACCTTCTTTGGCCCGGGAGAGAACTGTGCTCAAGGGCAGTGCAGCTGCAGTGCGACACACTAGGCAGAGGGGTCACGGGTGTTGGTCTCACCACTGGCTGCCTGCACAGCCAGGGCCCTGAGGGTCTAGTGCTCCTTTCAGAAGGGACAATATGAGCAGGCATGGGCCTTGGTGGGATCAAAAATGGCAGGCTGCACCTGCACCCAGGACAAACCCCTGGGCACTGGTGAGCCGCGGAGCTCTGGCCAAAGAGGAAGATAGAACAGAAGGTTGGGAGCACAGCACCGGCAGTGCCCAGGGAGCACAGCTCTCTCCTCTGCCAATTCACAGCATCAATGCCTTCCCCTTGGGTAGGGTAGCCGGGCTGCAAACGCCACAGAAAGTCAGTAGTTTCAATCATACACAGCACCCTGTGTGTACAACAATCACATTCTGGATTCTATAAAATCCTGGCCTTTTCCAGAGATATAATTTAGGTAATAAATATTCTCCACCCTGGAGCTGTATAAAACTTCTATAAAAATAGAAACGACATTCTTGGTTCCAGCCGGTTGGGATTCAGAACAGTATCTCCCCCAACCTAGCATTTTTCTTTTTTTTTTTTTT
>NW_004524594.1:825707-840086 GCF_000260255.1 Octodon degus | reverse complement strand
TCCTGCCCTCGCTCCCTATTGTATTCTTTTTTCTTTTTATTTTTTGCATTTATTTAAAAAATCCCATCATGACCCTGGAAGCCTTTAGAACAGTTTTCTCCTTTGAAACACAGGACACATTTCTCCCAGTGTGCAGAATTCAAGTTTACGTGGTTCCGCTGAAGATGGGTACATTTCGCATTTCTCAGAGGACAACAGACCCCAGTTATCACTATGAGAGGGAGTGGCTGGCCCCGCTCCAGTGGGCTATAATCCAGTACCACCACCGTGTGGCGAGATGGTCCGGGCCCGGCTGCTACCCAGAGACACACGGCACAGAGAGTGCCCCTTCTGACCTACAGCTGTGGCCCCTTCACTGTGCTCTCTGCCATCAGGTCGACACCTACTGCTAAGGGCGGGATACACTCCAGGGCTTGGGCACCCAGTCTTTTTTGACAGGGCTGCTGCCTGGTGCATCCCACAACAGCACACTTTGCAGCTCCAACCCCACAGCACTTTTGAAGCAAAGATGGCACCCAGAGGCCTGAGCTGGAGTGAAGCCTGCAGGAGGCAGTGGGCAGCTAACTAGGCCGGAGGAAAACAACAAAGTAACACTGAGGTAAATGAACACAAAAACCCATCTGGAGGTTGTAAACGTGCTGTTGTTTCTCTGTCCCCAAGGGCAGAAGATGGGACTGGTGTGACTGGAGGTGTGTGCCCTAACTGTGGGATACTACCTCTGGGACACCTCAACTGAGCTGGGGAAGAAGTGCGAGTCTCTGCCTCTTGCCTCAGTATGAGGTGAGGCAGGCCAGGCAGGCCGGGCAATGCAATACCTTGGCCTGGAGGGACCTGGAGGCTCAGAACACCAAGGCATAGCTCCTTCCCCCACAACTAGGTGGCTCCTGATCACTGCCAGAGCACACCCTGCAGGTCTACCCTCTGAGAAAACTGTGGCTTGGGATGAACTCCAAGGAAGGAGACCCAGCAACGTCTTCCACAGAGACCTTTTTAAAAGGGGGATTTGCTGGAAATGGGCCAGCATCTAGTTTGATGTTGATTTAACTAAAAATGACCTGCTTGGCTGTTTCTCCCAACAGCCGCCAGCCAGGCAGGGCAATCTGATACCAATGGAGGCTGAAGGCCAGGAATGGGTGACATCTCCCTGCTTTTTGCATAAATCAGCTAATTTAAGAGGTGTTTTATTTCCAGAGAATTGTTGACCCCCTTTTAGGAAGAGGGGCAGAAATCCAGGACAAGAATTTGAAAAATAGGTGGCAGATACTCAGTATATTTCCATGGAAGGCAGCTGTGAAGCAGCTTCCACCTGTGCATGCAGGGCACTAGGTGTCAGGTCACCCGCCTCTCCTCCAAAGCACCCCCATGCCATGCACTCGGGGACACTCTACGGGTCACACTTTGTTCTACTCAGTCCTCTCTCTTGGGGTGGTCTGGGGTGAACCCTGATCTTCATCTTTTAAAAATATTGCCCCAATCTCCCTCCCCCAGGGTGGTCTGGTGTTGGTCCATCTCAACACACACTGGTTACAAACACAGCAAACTTAAATAAAGGGGGGGAAAAATCTCAGGATATGGCACCTAAGCTCCAAAGTAAAACACTGGAAACCAAAGCACAAACTCGTCCTCTGTACGAAGCGAAACTCCCACAGAAGGCCGTAGCCGAGTCTTCGGGGCAAGCCGTGCCTGCGAGAGTGGCAGGGATCAGGGTCGGGGCTGCCCACACAGCCTCGGGGCTTCGAATCATTAAGGGTGCTCCTCCCCCACTTACCAGAAGACCCTCTCACTCCAGTCTCAGAGGGGAGTACTCAGTAGGGTTTGCTGTCATTCTTTGAACGCTTGAGTTGCACTTTGAGCCGCTTCATGCCAATCTGAAAGCCATTCATGGACTGGATGGCAGCTTGAGCCGAAACAGGATTGTCGTAACTTACGAAACCTGCGTCCAAGCAAAAATCCAGCATGAGCAAGTGGGGTCTCAGTCCTCCTTATGCATGACTTAGTCTCAGGTCCCAGTTTTTTTTTTTTTCAGCAGGGACAAACCTCTGGAAATACCACAAAAAATACACTGATCCCTAATAGTGCCACCTGATAGCTACCTACATAGCATTTTTCCCCCAAGCCATTTCTCATACATTATTTTTCCCTCCAGAGCAGAGCTGTGAGCAGATATCATCTCCAGTCCAGATGTGAGAAAACTGAGGCTCAGGAAAAGGTCACTTGAGCTGCCCAAGGCTGGCTGAACAGTACTCCAATCATAATTCTGACTCTTCTGCTACTGGTAACAGCAAGTCTGTTGCTTTTTCTCTCAGTAGTGAACTGTCAAGCTCAACAGCAGAAGAGACATCAACATACCAAAACACTTGCTCAGGTTTGTCTGCTTATCTATAAAAACCTTGGCAGACACGACGTTCCCGAAGGGCATAAACATCTGCAGCAAGTCCTGATCTCCAAACTCCTGGGGGAGGTGGTAGATGAATAGGTTGGCTCCCTCTGGACCTTCAAAATATCCACAGATGCAAAGTGTCAGTGCCAGCATGCTCACCACCCTGTGCCACCAGCCCTTCAACCTGCCTATGCTAAACTGTCACAATCAATACACACAACCTCTAGGGGAAGGAGATTCTCCAAGCAGGAGGCAGGGAACCAAAGCACAATCACTACTATAAATGCCCCCCACAGTACTGAGGCAGACTCTAAGGACGGCAGGGTTTTACTGACCACAGGGAAGGGTGCTGGGACCAGGAGCAGGGAGAGACCAGTGGCCATAGAAGAAAGGAAATAGAAGAGGTTATAATGAAAACTGGCTCCAAAATTGTGCTAGGAATTACAGGGAGAGCAAAGGTGTGGTTGTTGGTAGAAGCGGTAATGAGCCCAGTCAACGTCTGAGGAGCAGGAGGGAGTATCTGGGGCGATGGATGATCTAATTTGAATGATAGCAAAAACAGGATTTTGGGACTTAACAAAGATCTTATGAGCTGTATAAAAAAGTGGGTGAATTAATCATTGGTAAACTGCACTTTGGCAAAAGGAAAACACCTTTTAAAAACTAAGCCTAAGGGTCGGGGAGATAGCTCAGCAGAATAAGTGCTTGCCTGGCAAACGCAAGAGCCTGAATTCAATCCCCGGTTCTGCCAAATAAATAAATAAATAAAAACAAAACCTGAGCCTATGATTAATACTGAACACAAGAACATAACAGAGCTGGGGATATAGCACAGCACCTGAGTTTGAGCCCTGGTAAAGACCAAACCACCCAGCTCTTCTCCAGAACATGCTGCTGCAGTGCCTTTGAACTTCTAGTTCCTGGCTTGCTTCCATGAGCTCCCAGTGAAACGTCTCCTTTGAGAGTTGCTTTGAACACTGTGCATGAGCAGCAGTGACTCTCACACTCCTTTTGCACTTAGGACAATTTAGAGGACCAGCTCAAGTAACCCGTGCTTTTAGCTTTTTTACTGTGTCTCTGCTGTCTCCACAAAATTATGGTTTACAGCGGGGTGTGGTGAGGCATACATAAAACCCCAGCTCTCGGGAGGCTGAAACAGGCAGCCTGGGCTACCACCTCAGTGCAAAGCCAGCCTGAACCACACAGGCTGAGACCCTGTCTAACATCACATCACATCACGTAACACCACATAATTCCACATAACAATACACAATAACATATAACAACACATAACAACACAACACAACACGTAACGGTTTAGGAATGATGCCCCCACCAACACATCTCCAGAGTAAGGAAGTGTGTAATTCTCAGGCACGCAAGGAAGGACACAACAGCACTTCCCTTTTTTTTGGTGGAACCAGGGATTGAACTCAGGCCCTTGTGCTTGCCAGGGAAGTGCTTATTCCACTGAGCCATCTCCCTGGCCCCACAACACACTTCTTGTTGCTATAGCTAAGTAGATATGTATCTCTTTCCTATATTAGTGCTTAAACCTTTCATGGTGATTAAAAACCCAGTAAAAAAAGAAAAGTGCCCAGGCATCCCCTGGACTATCTCTCCTACAAACCACTGTCAGGCCTTGTCTAAAACGGTTCTCCTGAAATTAATTTCACTTACGTCAAAGGACTGATTTCCTATTCTGCCAGCCCACTTCCATGAAGTCCCAAATGAAATGTCCCTAACTCTATCCCATCACCCATTTCTCCTTGATGAGGACGAGAACCAGTTAGAAAGCAAGGAAAATATCACAGAAGAACCTAAGATTTATAACCCAGAGAAAAGTCTTCCTAAAAAAAGAATCAATTAAAAAAAAAATTCAATGTCTAATGATAGCAGACACAGGATGGCCAGTTTCTGTTTCACTATCAGAGAACATCACAATTCCCAGGACTTCACAATCAACTCCCAACATAGGTCTGAGCACCTCTAGGGGTCCACAGCCTTTGCCTGCCTCCCAGTCCCCATGCATGCCCTAACTCCCTGACACTCACCTTCCTTCTGGCTGCCAGCAGCACCAATACTCTGCTGTGTCAACAGGTTCTGGTTGTACAGGGTGGGGAGAGCGGCGGCAGCATACTGCTGGATACCAGAGTAGGCCTGAGTGAGGGCCTCCATGGTGCTCCCAGTGCCGTTTGAAAGGCCACTGCTGCCCAGGCCACCATTTAGAGCAGCCATCCCTTGGTTGAGGAAGAGCAGCATTAATTAATGTGAAGGGCTCCACAGAGCAAAGATGGGTACACTTAGAGATAACCCCATAGTTCACCCTTTCACCTCTTATGGCTTCTACCTGGTCAGAGCTTAGGACATCAATACCATTCCCAGGTTCAAGAACCAACACCACTCGTACGCCTGGCTCCATCTCCTCTGTGGCTGTTCTATCACTTTCTCATACAAAGGTGGGAAGTGATATAATAAGGGTTTCAGGACTGAGGACTAAAAAAGGTACAAGTGATCCTCTTAATGAGAAAATATGGGTTCACTCCATAATCAAAATAGCAACTAACTTCACTGTGTTTATTCTACTCATTAAGCATCAGGCTAAACTCTGAGGTAAGCAATGTTCATCAGCACTTGGCCTATGTTCTCGGTGCCCTTATCATCCTCCATGGTAGTCTTTCACTGCTGCTTCTCAGATGAGGAGGAGGACTGACTTTGAACTAACATTCATTTATTCATTTATTCATTTATTCATTTATTCATTCATTCATTCATTCAGTGGTACCGGGGATTGAACTCAGGACCTTGTGCTTGCCAGGCAAGTGCTTACTCTACTGAGCTATCTCCCCAGCCCCAGGACTGACTGTAAATCACATCTGCATTTCTAACTATTCTGGACTATTGCAATTATGCTAGTAGGTGGGCCTAAATATGCCACTTAACACAATGAATGACCTTCTGACAACAAGGGCTGTCTTTTACCTGCCAAAGAGCCAACATTGAGGCCAGCCGTTGCTCCAGCGAGTGTCTGCAGGGCTCCAAGTGAGGCTATGGGGTTGACAGAATTACTGCTGCTGGAGCTGGGTGAGGACCCTGCTATTAGAAATCCTGGAGTTAAACTCAAACCATCTCTAACAGCTGAACCTTGGAAACAGCCTACATGCCCATCAAGATGGGCAGATGAATGTACACAGAAAATGCAGTGCTTATACACAGTGAAGTACGACTGTGCCGTTAAGGGATAAATGTGAGGCATCTGAGCTAAATGGATGAGGCTACAATACTAAACTAAACTAGATACACTTAAATTTAAGTATCATATGATTTCTCTTTAAGAATAAAATAAAAGATGGATAATAGGAAGCATGCAGATCTTTTTTCAAATGGGGAGAACAACAAGACATGGAGAGATCAGGGAGGGATGGGAAAATAATTCAGATGTATTATGTAAGTATACAAACCTCCACCCCATCATAAATGTAATCATTATGTACTCCAAGTACACACTAATAAAATGTAATTAAAAATAGCTTTCAAACTTGTCTATAATAGTAAACTGACAGATACCTAAGAGTGATTCTATCCAGAGATTCTATCTGAAAACAGGTTTTGCATTTTAGTAACTGTCCTTGTAGGGCAGAGACCAATGATTATAACAGACTAAAAGTTAAAACCAAGAGATTTTGTAGTTGGTAAACCCACCTCTCTGGAGACAGGCAATAACCCCTTTCCAGCCTCCCCCAACATCCAACATGACAGAAAGGAGAGCTGTTGGAGGCCCCTAAGGCACTGTGGCACCTGTTCCACACTTACCTGAACTGGTAAGGACGCTGAGGGGACTGCTGGATGTGGTGAGAGCATTGGTACCACTGGGTGTATTCTGAGCTGCACTGGCTGCAGCAGCCAATGCAGCCAAATTCTGTAACTGCATCGCATTGAGGCCTGCAACAACCAAAGCCAAGAGTCAGCCAGCAGGTAAGGTTGGCCGATATCCACTCCAGTGATAGTGGCACAGTAACTGTTCTGGATAAGCCTTATAAGCAGTATCACAGGGTTCCAAAAATGATGTAGACATGGCAGGAGTGGTGGTGTGTGCCTGTAATCCCAGCACTCTCGGAGGCTGAGGAAGGAAGATTTCACACAGAGCCCAGCCTGAGCAACTTAGTGGGACCCTGTGTCCAAAAATAAATGCTGGGGATACAGCTCCGTGTCAAGGTCCTCCTGGGTTCAATTCACAGTATCAATCAATCAATCTATGAAGAGAAATCTGAAATCACTTCTCAAAAGAGTTGGCTGACACAATAGCATCACACCTTGTGAGCACTGATATTGGGGTGGGCAGTAAGGAAATCACAGGAAAAACAGGTATTTGTCCAACTGCAGGTCAGAAATCCCAGGAACAAACTGACTCTAAGAAGCAGAACAGGACTGCATGTAATACTTCACTCAAACTTTCCAGGGACTATTGTGCAATGAAGGAGAAGAAGCAGAAAAGGCAGAAGAGACCCACAACTCCCAAGAGGAATATGCGAGAATGCAGAAGAGAACAGCAATGCCACAAAGAAGAAAACTTCAGCATTTGTACAGCAAATTAATTATCAGAGGAAACATACAGTTAGGCAAAGATTTGCAAACAGAATTGAGATAACAGAACCGAGAAGAAGCAGCGTGAACTGTGCCACAGATGCTGTAAGCCATTCACTACTGGAAGGGCAGACTGTGGGCAAGGGGCAGGCTGAGCAAGGGAGAACAAAAAGTGCCTATTACAATCTAGCAACTTTTTGAAACCACAGCCATTAAACTCCCAAAGAATGGGGCTGGCCAAATAGCTCAGGGGATTAAAGCACCTGCAAGCAGACGCAGGGGCCAGAGATGATCCCAGGGCTTGCTGTAGGTGTTGGTGCTGGCCCTATCCCCGGGGGTGCACAAAGACAGGATTGAGACTGGGTGTGGTGGTGCAAGCCTGTAATCCCAGCTCTTGGGAGGCTATAAATAGGCAGATCACTACAAGTCACATCTAGTAGTGAGACCCTGAACACCCTGTAGACCTTTTCCTAAAATACAAAAATAAAACTCCCAAAAGACAGTGCAAGGTCAGTGAGATAGCTCAGTGGCCTAAGCTTTGGCAAGCACAGGGACCAGGGTTTGATCCCTGGTCCCAAATGCTGCACTGGCCCCGCCCCCTGAATGCGCTGAGCTGGTGAGTGCATCTGGGCATGGTGATGCACCCCTGTAATCCCAGCGCTGGGGGGGCTGAAAACAGGAGAATCACTATGAGTTCAAGCTGCATAGTGAGACTCTGTATCAAATACATTTAAAAACAAAACAAACAAACAAAAAAGTGAACCATGTTCACACTGTAAGTCACAGTTCACTGAAGAGTCCCCTTTATCAGATGTAGTACCTCACTTCCCCAGGTGAGGGGGTGGGCATGGGCAGCTCTGGAGCCACCTATTCTCTGCCTCCACCGATCTCAAGATCCACCTACGTACTCAGGTCACAATAAATCCCGGCAAAGGTTCTGTGAAATGGCACATGTGGGATACACAGTGCATTCACTGCCTGGGTCCTATTGGCTTCAGAAAGGGCCAGGTGCATGGAGGCCGTCCTTGGCTGAAGAGCTCCTATACTTCCTACTCATCAGAATGGCCTCAGCTGGCCTCTAGGTGTAATACTTCTTTCCCATCTCCAACAGTGATTTAGGAGGGTGGTGGACAGCAGCACCCAGCAGGCAATATGACATCAACCAGCAACAGAGCCACCTTACAGATGCAAGACAGTTGAGTCCGGGGACAGTCACCTGAGGGTTTTTGCTTTGATTATTCATTCTGCATTTGCACAAACACTGTGGGTGGGACTCTCAGCCTGCTGGCAGCCAGGTCTGCTGGCCTGGGCGCTGCTGCTCCTCCGTGGTGGTGGACACTTACCTCCCATTGGGTGGAGGCTGCTCAGGGTGTTGAGGTTCCCAGAGGAGGCAGTCTGCTGAAGGAGCTGCAAATAAAGCTAGACATTACACCAAAAAACAGAACAAGAGTGAGAGTGAGGGCTGGTTCTGCATCTGGGATAACTCTACAGCACAGCAAAGCGAGAGTGCAGAGGCCCCCAGAGGAAAATCCGAGACGAGACCCCAAGCTGTTGACAGAAACACAAGCCTCGTGACGGTGCAGGACAGAACAACACAGCAAAATCATTAGGCCACAAGAGTGCACATTCGATGGACACCGGAGCCATGTGGTGGCAGTCCCCACACAGCACACAGCAGAGGACAAAAGCGGCACAGGGACAGAAGCTAAACTCACAGAGCGGCACAGCTCACTGCCATCAATGCCAGCACAGTGACAACTACATATCTAGTTTCTCTCTGAAATTCTCCTTCCTTAGGCCAACACATCCTGTTCTGCAAACTGTGCACATCTGGATACCCAATTTCTATTTCCTACCACTGTTTCACCTATCGTATCTGACCACTTTACAGTACTTCTTTGATGTTATCTCTGACCAGCCATAAGGCACCCAGAGCTCCTGAGCACCCTATAGATCCAGCTGTTTATCTCTTCTCCTCCAAACTGGTCTTCACTGCTTGGGATGACCAAATGATGCACAGTCAGTGTACACAAAGTCTGGCATACGTTCTTTCAGTGACTGCCTCTGTCATGAGTAAAACCAGGGGTCTGTCCATGAGCTTAGAACTTTCTGACCTTGCTGCCACTTGGCAAGCTCAGCCTTTATCCAATTAACCTAGTGAAAACTTGTGCTCCCTCCATACCCAACTGCTATTTCTAATGGAAAACTAGCTTTCTTGTACCAGGATCCTTTTTCGGCTCATTTGTCATTGCTACAGACATATGACCTGTGCCCTGAATCCCTCTAGGGTAGAGTTTATAGGAAGATTTCAGGTTAACCTTCAGAAGGATAATGAATGAAAACAACGCAAGTAATTTTTACCATTTCTATCTTTTCTCCTTTTTCTGACAGGGTCTCCCTACATTACCCAGGCTGACTTCAAACTCACAATCCTCCTACCCACACCTTCCAAACAGCTGGGATTATAGACATGTGCCACCATGTCACATTCTTTTTCACTTCTGAAAGGGGTCCACAACCCCATAAAGAATCACTGCCCTAGTCCATCAGAGGTCAGACGGCTCAGCCCACAAGTCCCAAGTCTTCTGAGGAAAGATGCTGTGCTGTCATATCCAGTTCCACAGCACCTGTGCGTCCTCACTTCTGTCTTAAATACCCTGGGCAAAGGGTTTAGTCCTAAGTGGTGGACTATGCACACTGGATGTGGCAACTCTTATCTCCTCTCTAAATGAGAACAGCTTTCTTTGCCCAGCATAGTGGTGCACACTTGTAATCTCAGCACTTGGGAAGCTAAGGCAGGAGCATCCCTGTGAGTTTAAGGGCAGCCCGGGCTACATAGTGGGTTCCTGGCTAGCCTGAACTGCGTAAGAATCTTGTCTCAAACAAAAAAACAAATCAAAGAACACCTTTTAGGGCAGGTCTCTTTCTAACTGAAAGAGACCAAGAATCTCAATACATATCACCGTGTACTTGATGAGTGTGACAGCGACACTAATATCCCTAAAAAAGACAATCAAAACTTTTGTGAGGGGCTGGAGAGATGGCTCAGTGGTCTAAAGCACCTACTTAGAACAAGCTTGGCAAGGCATCAGGGACCGCGGTTCAATCCCCCAGCACCACATGCCAGCCAGCCCCGCCCCCTGGTGGGCTGAGCTGGCCACACACACACCTCCCTCTCTCTCTCTCTCTCTCTCTCTCTCTCTCTCTCTCTCTCTCTCTCTCTCTCTCTCTCTCATAAATAAAAATAAAAAAAAAAAAAACTTTTGTGAATTTTCTGATTCAGAGAAACATAAGGTAGGCAAACTGGGATTCCTTTAAGATTGTAGAAATATGGAAACCAGGGGTTATCAAGTTACATAAAATTTAGTACTGAGGAAGAAAAATCAGTGCCTTTTCTGTTTCCATAGAAAACATTACTTGAAAGAATGAATGATGGTATTAGTTATTCCTATGTGGATATTTGTAGAACACCCAACATGAATTTGGTGGTTTCACGAGTTATAGCTTCAGAAATGAGCTTTTTTAATTTTCTGACTCATAGATAAGACAGTGCCAGGTAGCTAGGCATGGTGGCACATGCCTAGAATCCTAGCCCTTGGAAGGCTAGGCAGGAGGATCACCTGAGTTTGAGGCCAGCCTGGGTTACCTATTGAGTTCAAGGCTAGCCTGAAATATATAGTCAGACCCTGTCTCAAAAAGCAAAAAAAAAAAAAAAAGCAAACAAAACAAGATAGTCTTGGTGTCTTGTGTTAGCCACAATTTTTTGAAGGGTTCAAGTAAGAACAATAATCATTTATATCGTATATTGAAAACTAACTCAATCTAAGTAACAAATTGGAGCTGGAACTTTTTATGCTATGTGGCTCAAAATCAGAGAGACCAAGTTAAAGAAAATCTAGTTACAATTTTGAATTCAAATATATGCCTATAATGCTCATTTAATAATATGCATGTTAATCCCATTTATTATACTTTTTTTTAAACAGGAAGGGTTTATTTATTTTTATTTTTGATGGAACCGGGGATTGAACTCAGGACCTTGCGCTTGCAGGGAAGCACTTATTCCACTGAGCCATCTTCCCAGCCCCCTATTATGCTTTAGAGAGGAGACTCAACAAGGATTCTGATGATGCTCTTTGCCTGTAGAGAAAGAGAAAGGGAGAACGATCCTTGGTAGTTAAGATTCCCTCAGAGATTTTTCTCTTGGAGTCAGGAAAGTATAAGTTATTTCTGAATCTCCAAGATAGTCTAAGATTGCACTTTAAAATAGTAGCAAAATCCTCAAGATATAGCTGAAGACACCAAACAAGGAGAAATGCAGACAGATACACATGACTTAAAGGACCTCACAGTGCCTAAAGATTTTTACACAGAATCTCTATGCACAAGTTGTAAGTGTCGCTGTGTTTGTCAGCGAAGGTTAGCAGAAGAAATAGCTGGGAGCTTGCACAGCCTGCAGAAAGCACACCACAAAGACTCACTGCTAAGTATTGGGGTCCGAGAGTGTTCAGCCCAGCAAGGTTCCCCCACACAGACGCTGCACTGATCTGCTGCATCTGCTGCTGGAGCTGCTGGGCCATTCTCTTCTGCTCTTTGTCCTTCTGTGTATCAGCAAACTTCACCACCATGGGGGATGAGCAGCCCTAGGAAAAATCAAAACTAACTGGTCAATTCTTTCTGGGTGCAGAACAAAATCTCTTTTAGGTAACATGCAGGCTGAGCTTTTATTTCACTTAGCAAAGATCCCTCCTCCTGATAAACAGATGGCAAAAGACAATTTAAGGAGGCAATTATTCCCAGTATATTACTTTTATGTGTTTATGGATTCATTTCTTCCTGTGTTATACAGGATGGCCTCAAACTCCTAGATTTTAAGACATGTGACGTTCATGCCTCAGTCTCCTCAAGAGATGGGACTATAGGCACACACTACTTTGGTGTAGCATGTTAATTTAAAAGAAAGCATTGGTTTTTAGCCTTAAGACAGACTGGCAATTCAACACCATGTGAGCTGCAGGACTCTGATGGCCAACTGTCTATACTCTCAAGCTAAGCAGTTTCCCCTTCACCTGTGTGCTCCCTACCTCCATGGTCTGTGCTTGGTGCATGGCCTTGATAGCTGTCTGTGCCATGGCTCTTGTTGTAAAAGTCACAAATGCACAACCTGGTAAGAGAAGTCAGTAACTCATCCATTCACTTGCTTACACTGTATTTCCCCCAAAAGAAGACTGAACAAAAGGAGCCCTACCACGACTTTTTTTGGATGCTCCTAACATAATCCCTACCCTAAAATAAACCCCAGTTAAGATCATCAGCCAGATGGCCTCAAACTCCTAGATTTTAAGACATGTGACGTTCACGCCTCACAGATGCATTTGGTATGTCTGTTGCAACACGAGGGACATACTGAATTATAAAATAATAGTAACACAAAATTAAATGTTTATTATACTGATATTATTTTAGCATTTTTATTATTCAATTACATTATTTTTATTAGATATAAGTAATATTTTTGACATTAACACTTAAACTAAGTGGTAAGTATCTATAAATGCCCAAGTGAGTGCCTTTGGACAAGAGGTAAAGGCCGATGTAAACAGAAGAACTTGAGATACTGCTGAACATCAGAGTACAGACACAACACACAAGTAAGTGTGTGCACTTGATAATAGAAATTGTTTTGTCTAACATGAATCTTCATAATTCAGTATCTCATACGCTGTAACAAACGTATTTAATGCAATCATGTGAAATAAATGCTTTGTGAACTTTGGCACCTTGAATTTTTGGTCACTTGTATGGGTTATTATTCTCAAATGTCCCATTTTTGTTGCTATTCCTGTCTCCCGTCTTCAATTAACACTTGATTGATTGATTTTGGCAGAACCGGGCATTGAACTCAGGTCCTGGCGCTTCCCAGGGAAGCGCTTATTCTACTGAGCCATCTCCACAGCCCCAACACTTGATTTAATGGAAACTTCGTGAAGCCCAGCCTGCAAGAGGTCATGAAAATCACTGACCACCAAGCTGCCAGAGCACTGTGAACAGGCCACCTGGACAAGAGAGCATTAAAGGAGCAATGGGGGCCAGCGGCTCTACAGGAAATGGAGTCACATGAAGCTCAAGCCAGAATTCAGGATTTGGAGTTACAATGATGTTCTAGAAGATATGACTATACTAAAATGAATAAAGATTTATATAATTGAATATATGTGATAGTTGTACATAAAAATGACAAGCCATTTATTGCATCTTTTGGAGCAAAAATTACATATGATCCAGTTTTATTTTTTGGGAAATGTGGTTTATCTGACACTGATATTGCACCTATTCCATTGGCCTGGTCTCAGGGGCTTCTGAGCCAGTAGAAGAGCTAGGTATATCACAGTGGGGTAATAAGTGTTAGAATGAAAAACCAGGGATCTGTACACAGGACAAGTGCTTGAGGAAGAAGGAATTATATCCTCACATTCCTCTAGAAACAGGGAAGAAGAAACACTTCCATCTGGCAACACAATCCTCTCTAAGTACACAAAGAACATTTCAATAGATGACACTGAAGTACACAGTGTTACTCCTTCGGGCTGGTGGCAGACACCCAGAAGAGCAGTGGTCCAGCAGGAAGAGCCGAACCTCCTCACTATGACGGGGCAGGGTAAGGGCGGGGGTGGGGATGGGGTTGGTGCATGGCAAGGATCTGATTTCCAGTGGTCCAATTACATAAACTCTAAGACAAGCATTTCTAAAAGCTGGAAGTATACCACCTCGGCTCAGGCCATCAGGTCCCCGCAATATCCGGCACTCTTCAATCTGTCCAAATGAAGAGAACATGACTCGGATGTCATTTTCAGTGCACTTCTTGGAAATCATACCAATAAACAGCTTCCTGTCTTCCACTGCTAAGAGAGTAAAATACAAAATGCTTAAGCACTGCTACCAAAGGGCAGCACAGTGTAGATGTGGGAACCAAGCTACCTGTCATGGGAATCCTGGCTCTTGCTTCGTATCTTAATTTCAGACACCAAGGAACCTTTTTTGTGTAACTCAGCATCTCCTCTTGTGACAAGCGCTATCTTAGAATTACATGTAGTTGGAAGTATTTCATGAAATATGGTAGCTTTGGGCTGTCATCAAGTTACTTAACTAATTTATGGCGGCCTTTTCGCAGTAATGATCACGTGACCAGGTTCGCCTCTAAGGGGAGTGCAGGTACTAAATGCAAACTACTTCTCATCCTGTAAAGTATTTTTGCTACTTCTAACAATACTGAGAAGAGGAAAAGGTTTTAAAACCTGTTATAACCACAAATACGAAAGATACCTTTTAGTGAATAGAACATTTACTTTATCTACTTTCTTTTTTTTAAATTTTTTTTATTTGTGTGTGTGTGTGTGTGTGTGTGTGTGTGTGTG
>NW_004524594.1:824430-825607 GCF_000260255.1 Octodon degus | reverse complement strand
TGGCATGTGGTGCTGGGGGATTGAACCGTGGTCCCTGTGCTTTGCTAAGCTTGTTCTAAGTAGGTGCTTCAGACCACTGAGCCATCTCACCAGCCCTTTATCTACTTTCTACTCTGAATATTTTAGTTATTTTTGCTTCCAACTGAAACTTTGGGAATCCAAAATTAACATCCTTGTTTCTGTGAGCTTTGTACAAATACAGTTCAGCTCATGTTCCACACTGTTCTGCTGTGCTCTGTCCAAATGGCTCCTAAAGAGCCACTAGCACCCAGCTTCATGAGGATTCTCTTGCCCATGTTTTCACTTTATGAGACCACGTACATCTTCAAGAGCGCAAAGTGCACAGGTGTCAGGTGTGGCTTCTGGGAGACTCCTAATTCTCTTCATACAGTTTTTTCAACTTGGTTTACACTAAGTTCTCTTCTAAACAAGAAAGACCAAGCCAAACCAGGTTCAGGGAAGATTTCAGTTGAGGAATTGGAACAAAGATGATCTGAGATTTCTACCTACCACCAATGTCAATATTCCTGCAGCCATGTTACTTAGCTTCTACCACTAAGCCTTGCAATCTAAGCTCACTTTTGGCTCCAGACCAACATGGGAGATGCCAGGACCACAGTTTGTTCCATTTTGCACTGTTTGGTTTCATGACTGGAGTGCTTGAGCTGAACATGGATACATGGCCTTGTCCTTATTCAGCGTAAGTTCACTTCTTTTTTTTCTTGTCTTTTTGAGAAAGCCTTGCTGTGTAGTTCAGGCTGGCCTTGAATTCATTTTGTAGCCCAGGGGGGCCTCAAACTCTCAGTGATCCTCCTGCCTCAGCCTCCTGAGTGCTGGGATTACAGGTGTGTGCCACTACACCTAACTCAAGGAATGATTTTCTGGAAGCTAAGCTCTCCTTATTTTGTTCACCTTCCCCTTCACTGCTGCCCGTAAAAATTTACACTTACTGAGGTCATTCTAGTTCATTGTACAGTGTTTTTGTAACATTTCTCTGTCAACTGTTTTTCTTACTCATGTATTGTACTTATTAAAAACAAAAAGTCACAGATTTTTTAAAAGAACAGTTGAATCAGGGTTGGTGAGATGGCTCAGTGGTCTAAAGCACCTACCTAGAACAAGCTAAGCAAAGCACAGGGACCGCGGTTCAATCCCCCAGCACCACATGCCAGCCCCA
>NW_004524594.1:820958-824240 GCF_000260255.1 Octodon degus | reverse complement strand
GGGGGGGGTTGCATAAGCAAGCAAACTAAGAAGAAATCTCCAAGCGCCTGCTTAGGCTAGGGGTTCAGTCCTCAGCATCACATGCCACACCGGCTCCGCCCCTGGTGCACTGAGCCATCACCAAGACCAGCCACTGAGGCCAGGCATGGTAGCACACACCTATAATCCCAGCTCTGGGGAGGCTGAAAACAGGAGGATCACTATGGTGTGAACTGCATAGTGAGAACCCCATACCAAATACATAACAATGAAGAAGAGGAAGGAAAGGGGAAGAGGAAGAGGAAGAGGGAGGAGGAGGAAGAGGAACAGGAGGAGGAGGAGGAGGAGGAGAAATAATCTTCTGAGGGGAAGGTATTATCCGTCTGCTTACCATTGTTCTTCTCGCTGTCAGCAGGTTTCATCTGTATAGGATGATGCATCTGAAAAAATGAACAACCACAAACATTACCTTCACATACATGGATAGCATTCAAATCAGAAATGAAGACTATCGAAGAGATACTCAACTAAAACCCTAGGAGATCTCATGTCTGCCTCATGAACTTTTCCCACAAAACATAACAGCTAGAATGAATCAAGAAGCCAAAACTCTTGGCAAGGTAAGAACTGTTTTCAGTTCACATTCTTTTATGTTTCTTGGTACTGGGAATTGAACCAGGACCCTGCGCTTGCCATGGTGGCAGGTGCTGTGCTGCTGAGCTATCTTGCTGGCTCTCAGCCCCTATTTTTATTTCCTCCTTTCTAGCAACCCCTGTGGTGGCTCCATCTCCCCAAGACCGATTTCCAGTGTGTGCCCAATACTTGATAATTGTATTGTAAGGATTATAGGTGTGTGCTACCATGCCTGGCCTCAGTGGCTGGTCTTGGTGATGGCTCAGTGCACCCAGGGGCGGGGCTGATGTGGCATGTGGTGCTGAGGACTGAACCCCTAGCCTAAGCAGGTGCTTGGAGATTTCTTCTTAGTTTGCTTGCTGATCTTTTTTTATTTTTTCCCCCAGAACCGGGGATTGAACTCAGGCCCAATACAGTCCATGCATCACAACCACTGCAGTTCTGTTCCCTCAGAGAATTCTTACCCCAGGGAGGACTTTCATGTTGTGAAGAGCATTCTGTGCTTCTAATGCAGCTTTACGAGTGTAAAATGTAACAAAACAGCACCCTAAAATAAACAGATTATACAAAATCAAGCCAGTACTTTGAAAACAACACTTTGTATCTTTGATTATGCATACCAGAAAGATAAAATAATTCCTCTGCTTCTAGATCCTAAACTGGTTTCAAACATGACAACCATGCTTGTTCACACTTGCACACAGGAACAGCTTTCACGGCAAGTTTCTCTTAAAATTGTTCCCTGAAAAACGAGAGTTATCTGAGAGCACATGCAGATCTGCCACCAGTCCTATAGAACGTCCACTCTGCTGCTATTTCTGGAAGCAGCTTAGCCTTCCCTTTCCTGCGCACTGTGCAGGCTACAGCAAACCAGCTGCCTAAGGTAAGTCCCTCCTGAAAGGGTACCGTGTCCCATGTGGGCTCTGCAACACAGCCCCCAGTCGTTTTCCCCTTTGCTTGCAACCCAGCCTGGTTAACAGTCATATTTTGGTCTATTCCAAGACCAGTGGGGACACTCCCATGGATCTATTTCTGGAACTTGGAGCTCTCACAAAGGACTGCACAGATCCAATTTACAAGTTATCCTCATGATACCACCTTGATTTTTAATTTTCAAGCCGGTGGAAAATACAGCTCCTATAAAAGGACAGATGTTTTTCCCTACACAACTGCAGAAGCACCCTGACAACAGGGACAGGGTGCGCAAGGCAGAAATGACATGTAAAACCTAGTAATTCCCTTCAACCCTGTTACAAACCCAAAGGCCTCACCTTTGCTCTGAGGAGGGTTTTGGCTCCTATCCCTTAAGACATTGATTTCATAGACAGCACCATACTGTTCAAAGAGTTCCCTCAAGTCCTTCTCAGACCAGGTTCTAGGAACCTGGCCCACAAACATCTTGATAGCATCAAGATCCGGTTGGTCTGGGTGGTCCAGGGTGCCGTTCATCTTCTTTGAGCTGCATGAGATAAAATGAGACTTTCATTATATATCCTTACTACACTCCAGAAGGAGATTTCTTTAAAGATTTCAACTAATTTCTGAAAAAAAAAAAAAAAAAAAAAAGATTTTCTTTTTAAACTTTATTCAGTAGTGGTACTATTCAGTGTACTGGTTTCCTGTCCTCACTCAACATGATTACTCTCTCCATGGATGCCACAATCACCATTCGGATGAGGGTACTCTGGTTTTAACTAAGAAACTGACAGCATTACTTATTCCTTGTCTAGTATGAGAATTCTCAGAGGAATTTACAAGACTTTGCTCTCAAAGCAAGAACAAGTTTTAATAATATTTAAGTACAGTTAACAAAACTTATATCATAAAATGACTACAAAACTGACTAAAGATAAATTCAGGACTCCTTTGAGCAGCCAAAGACAGAGAAACTTTTTTTCCAGTAGCTGCTACAACAAAACCAGCAGATTATCAAGCCTATATACTAGGAGCTAACTAAAAAATGGCCTTTGATGTGGCTATTGCAACACAACCCTCGTGCTCTTGAGTTACAGCCAAAATAAACTCTGCCCCTTCAACTGCTAAACATGATTAATAATAATAACAACAATAATATACATAATATAAATCATGCTGCCATGACCCTAGGGTTTTTCCCCTAAATTTTTTTTTTTGTGGGGGAGGGTAACCGGGTATTGAATTCAGGTCAATTCAGGGGATTGCCAGGCAAGTGCTTATTCTACTGAGCCATCTCCTCGGCCCCGTAAATTATCTAATGTACTGCTACTGATCCAAGTTGGATTCCCTCACCAACTTCAACTACTGTGAAGCCCACAAATTCCCACAGTCCTGTTACAACAAACTGTAACACTATTTTAAAATCTTCACTCTTGCCTCTGCCACTCTCAAGAACCTAAGGGGACATTTCACCCCCATTTAATCAACATTACCTAGCAACTATACTTGTAATCTTATTGGTTAACCATAGTTTTGTCTTACTTAAGGATACCTAACCTGGATGGCCTTACTCAATAAACACCCTTGAAAAATGGGGTTGGTGGGCAACCCACTTTCTGGGCTCCCTTCTGCCCAAGAGAAGCTCTTTTTCTTCAAATAAATTCTGAGAGACAGGAGAGGAGAGAGGAAAGAGGAGAGAGGAGAGAGAAGAGAGGAGAGAAGAGAGGAGAGGAGAGAGGAGAGGAGAGAGGAGAG
>NW_004524594.1:813459-820858 GCF_000260255.1 Octodon degus | reverse complement strand
AGAGCAGAGGCAGAGGGCAGAGGGCAGAGGCAGACAGACAACACGAACGAATGAAAGAATGAACGAACTAACTAACCAACCTTGGGAGAGTCTTGCACTACGAATGTCTACACCCAGAACATACCATTAATTTCAATCTTCCTGCCAGTGTTGCAAGATCTTACTCTTATCTAAACCATTGACAATTTAAATTTCAAAAAGAACTAGCAGGGCTAGTTTACCTTTTTAGTGTCTATTGCTTAACACAGAAATTGTATCATCACATTCAAATCTTCCAGGTTCCCTTTTTTTTGAGTCAGGGGCTCACTATACATTTAGGGTGGTCTTAACCTCAGTACATATCCCAGGCTGGCCCTTACTCATGGGCCTCTTTTCTCAGCCTCCCAAGTGCTAGAATTACAGGTATGTGGCATCATGCCCAACTAAATATTCCAGGTTCTAATAGTTAACTATAAAAATACTAATTTTCTGTAATTAAAAACCAAGGTTTCCCACCATTTTCTTCTGAATAATTTTGAGGATTCTTATAAGTGGACCAGGTGTGCACACCTGTGATTCCAGCATTTGGAATGCCAAGGCAGGAGGATCCTGAAGAGTCTGAGGTAAGCCTAGGAGACAGGGACATCAAGCTCAGCCTGAACTAGAGTTAAGACTTTGGGCCGAAAAAAAAAAAAAAAAAGAAAGAACCCTTGCTGAATCTACAGAAGCAATTCAACTTTTTTTTTTTTTTAGTACAGGGTCTAAAGGGTCTCACTACACAGATCAGACTTGTAGTGACTCTCCTGTTTTCAGCCTCCCAAGCACTGGGATTACAAGCATGCACGCGCCACCACACCCAGGTTCAATCACCGCTGGCACAGCATGCTGGGATAGAACCCCGGTCCTGGTGTCTGCCTCAACAGACACTTTAATCCATTGAGCTATCTGGCCAGCTCACAACCTCTATTTTTAAATTCGCTCCCTTTTTTTGGTGGCTGGCTTGGCCAGCCCTGGGGGCGGGGCAGGTGTGGCATGTGGTGTCCAGGATCTAACTGCAGACCTGCGCTTGCCTAAGCAGGCACTTTAGACCACTGAGCTATCTCCCCAGCCCCAATTTTTAAATTCTTAAATCTCGAAAAAAAATAAAAATTCCTAAGTGTCCCATAACTGAACACCCATAGAAGATATTTTCACATCAATTTTGTAGAGTCCAACATAAACTAAATGTATTTTGTTTTGGTTTTCAGACAGGATCTTACCTTGTAGTACAGACTGGCCTTGAACTCACTATGCACCCTTGGCTGGCCTCAAACTCAGTGATCCTCCTGCCTTGGCCTCTCAAATGCTGGGATTACAGGTGTGCACCACCACATCTGGCACTGGAAACCTATGACAGGGACCACTGCGAAGTGGCTCTGAGCAGGGTTTATACTAACCTTTACTTATGAGTCTGACCATTGAGAGAAGAGATCTTCAAACCCATGGTGAAGTCTGCTGTCACTAGACCCACGCTGGAACGTACAAGGGACTGATTATGTTAACATGCTTGGGTCTTTTACTTCTATTACAGGAGACACCAAACCCGACAATGCTAGTCATGTTTTCACTGTTGCAATCACAATCCAAAATGGAGGATTTGATGGAGACCACTGAGAAGTAGCTCTGAACAGAGAAGTAGCTCTGAGCAGGTTTTTATTAACCAATTGGCTGTCCATGTTTACTTTTAAGCCTGCCCCAGACCTAGGCCCCCTGTCTGGAGATGGGCAGCCTGTGATGAGTGAGGCTGTGATGCCTCAGAACAAGACAAGGCCACAGCTAATGACACCTGGCTCCAACCTCAGTTAACAAGATAAAGACTAACTACAGGCATCTCACTACTATGGAGGCCTTCCTGGAGATAACATAGTTCTCCTAAATTAACATAATGTCTCCCAAAACTCTCCCACTGACCACAACAAATTCCTGCCATTCTTCAGAATCCCCTGCCCTTATACTGATAAATAAATATGAGCAGCCCAGAAAAGTTGTCATAGCCCCTAGAGAACCTCAAGTTCTGTTAGAGGGTTCTGAACCTCATAATGCCCTAACTTCATGCCATTTGTCTCTTTTAAGTCTTTACCATCCACTCATTCAGAAGATTGCAGGCCTGATCAGTCTGCAGTAACTAGGGGATAATACTAACCCGACAGACCTATGCTTGTCTCTACACCTGCGAAGGATCCCCATATTCTTCTTAGAATTCAAATAGTATTAAATTTTTCTTTCTCTTATATAGCCAACACCTTTTAGCACCTTCTAGCTGTAGCCCTTCTCTTGTCCATTTGTATAGCCATACCGGGTACAGTGCCTGGTTCAAAGTTAGCAGTCAATTGTGGGAGGAATTTCTTAATGGTCACAACAGTTCCCCTTAAGTTAACCCTACCCAAATGAGTGTTGTACAGAAAGAGTATTCGCAAATTGAAGAGCAGGTACTATTTTCTATGATTATTTGACCATAAATCAAGCTACTCTTTTTTAAAAAGTGTTATACAGAGTATACTGCTAATCATGTCTGGGAGGCATCATACAAGTATAACTTAACTGCATTAGAGAAGCTTATTCTTGCCTTTACTGTTTTTTTTTTTTTTTTACTATTTTGTATTTGATTTGTTTTTATTTTTATTTATTTATTTATTTTTTTGGTGGAACCGGGGATTGAACTCAGGCCCTTGTGCTTGCCAGGGAAGCGCTTATTCCACTGAGCCATCTCCCCAGCCCTGCCTTTACTGTTTTGAGACTGTCTCATCAAATGGTCCAGGCTGGTCTTGAACCTCAGATCTTCCTGAATGCTGGGATTACAGATGTATTCTACCACACCACATTAAGAAATTTAGGGGCCAGGGAGATGGCTCAGTAGAATAAGCGCTTCCCTGCTAAGCGCAAGGGCCTGAGCTCAATCCCTGGTTCCACAAAAAAAAAAGAAAAGAAAGAAATTTAATGCCCCAACGGATGCAAGGCTATCTCAGTGGCAATGACTAAAGCCCTTCAATTAGTGAAACAATAGATACCACACCTTACAACCTGCCCCAGTAAATTTAATGACCAGTTTTAGAAGCATTTTACTAAAATGTTGCTAATTTTTAATCATATTTATTCTTAGGGAAGAAAGAACACAGAATCCCAATGGTGCTCAGATGTGTTTCAATGACAAGGGAACGATGAAGAGTTCTTTCTTGAATGAGGCAGGGGCTTACTGATTTGTGTACTACACTGCCAACTGCTCCTGGCTTGCCCCTTTCCTCTGGGTCTGTGTGCCATTTCTAAGTGTTCTGTGTCGTCATTTAGTACAAAAGCAAAAGTGCCGTCAATATATGTGACCTCCAGCACAGCCTTAGACCATGGAAACCTGGACACAAGACCTTTGCTCTTCTATTCTCTAGGTACTTCTCTATTCCTTGGGTCCACCTGATCTGTGGCCCTGTTCCTTCATCTACTAATTCAGTAGCCAGGAGAATCCCCTAGAGTGGTGCCCACTAAAAAAGGCAGTCTTCAAATATAACATCAAGTAATTTTAACCAAAATTGTTTTGCGCCATGTTAACCATATTCAATCTAATCCTAACCACAAAATGTAAGTTCATACGTCTTTAAAGTCATTTCTGCTGTATTTGACTGGGGGGGGGGGTGAGAGATGAGGCCAAAGATGCACTGCCAAATGCAGCAAATTCTTCAGCAGGGTCAAGTGCCACAGAGAAATCATGCAGTTGGATCCCACTGATTTTTTCCACCAGCACACACTTATTAGGTCAACAACGTTATACACGCTACATGCTGGGGGCAAGAACATGGGGCAAGGACCAGGGAGATAGCTCCGTGGCTTAAGTGCCTGCCTGGCAAGCACAAGGTACTGAGTTCAATCCCTGGTACTGCAAAAGAAGAAGAAGAAGGGGAAGGGGAAGGAGAAGGAGAAGGGGAGGAAGAAGGGGAAGAGAAAGAGGAGGAGGAAGAAGAGGAAGAACAACAGCAACAACAACATGGGCACATGTCTATAATCCCAGCACTGAAGAGGCTGAGACAGAAGAACCAGTTCAAGGACAGCCTGAGCTACATAAAGAAGTTCAAAGTCAGCCTGAACTCAACCTGTCTCAATCCCCCTTCTCAAAAAAGCAGTTCAAAAGGAAAAGTAGGAATGTCTGAGACAGGAAACAAAGAAACTAACAGCCCCTCATCTGCCTGTACACATAAATAGTCACCCACCTCCTCACCTGCTGTTTTGTGCTCTTCTCTCCTCTCCTATACATGGCTCCAGTGTATTGTCCTTTGGGTTCAAAGTGACCCCTGAATGGGCCAGGGAGATAGCCCTTTCCCCTGAGTTCAATCCCCGGTTCCACCCAAAAAAAAAAAAAAAAAAAAAAAAGCCCCCCCCCACCAAAAAAAAGCCCCTGGAGACAGCATTTGCTATGATATGCCAAGGCTCTCAAATCACTGATTCATTCTGTTCATCACTAGATATATTCTCAAATCTATGCCTGCCCTCTCACCTGAAAGAATGCTATGCACGGTGAGTAGTTTGTTCATTCGTTTGTTTTTCCAATCCTGAGACTGAATTAACAAGGCCTTTATACTGAGCTACATCCCCAGCCCATTTATTTATTTATTTATTTATTTATTTATTTATTTATTTATTTTTGAGACAGGCTCTTGTCACCAGTACAGACTGACCTTAAACTTACTGCACCACCCAGACTGGACCTGAACTCATCATGGTAGTCTTTCTGCCTCAGCCTACCAAGTACATGAACCACCACCCCTTGCCCCTTTTATATTTTGAGACAAGGGCTAAGTCACCCAGACTGTGCCTGAACTTGTGATCCTCCTGTCTCAGCCTCCCAGAGCATTAGGATTACACATATGTACCACCAGACAGCTATGAACATTCACTATGCCATGTAAGAACCAGTGAACTCTGCAGTCCCCCAGAGACACAGTTACAGCATCCCATCCTCCTGAGAGACTGGCACGACTGTGGCAAAAATGTTAGGAGAAGGGCATGGCAGAAACGCACCTCTTCGTGTTTATGCTTCTAGCAGAAGCAATTACAGAGGAACTAGAACATACTGTATGACGTCATCTATATGTAATGTCAAAAGTAGGTAAATGTATACAAAGAACCTTATCAGTTACCTAAGAATGGGGCCAAGAAGAGGGAAATGGTTGCTAACAGGTACAGTGTTTCTTTTTAGGGTGATGCAAAGGTCCTAGAACTAATGTTAATGGTTACAGAACTATATGAATCTACCTGAAAACCACTGAATTGTGCACTTAAAAGCGTATCATTGGGCTGGGGATGTGGCTCAGTGGTAGAGTTCTTGCCTTGCATGCTCAAGGCCCTGGGTTCAATCCCCAGCACCACAACCAAAAAAAAAAAAAAAAAAAAAAATCTTTTACAGTATGTAAACTGCATACCATTAGACAGGTTAGAAGGGATGGCAGCAAAGTCAAGCCACACTGTACTCAAAATGACAAGCAGGGAAAGAGTAGAACATGCAGAACAAGCATAATGGGATTCCTGGGGAGCAACCTTCGAGGTCTTCTGCCTGTGGAATTCTGATGAATATCACAGTCTAGTCCACATGTATCCTTACCGCAATGCCTAGGTATATGCTAGCTCCACTGAGTATCTGACACCTGTTCTTTCCAGCGACCGAACACACTGGCAAGCAAGACTTTCACATCTGTTTAATAACCATTTCTAAGCTGACTGAGTTGGCACATACCTTATAATGTCAGCATTCTGAGACGCTGAGGTAGAAAGACCACAAGTTAAAGCCCAGCCTGGGCAATTTGACAACTTTGAGACACCTCTAAATATAAATAAAAAGGACTGAGGAAGGAGCTCAGTGTGAAGGGTCTGGGTTCAATTCCCAGTAGTAGGAAAAAGAGTCATCTTTTTTTATCATTCTCTTTTTCGTTCCAGTTGATGTCCCTCTGCCCATTAAATCAAATAGAAAATGTTCAATCCACCCACTTCCCAGACAAGCTACCTTCTGAATCTAGCCACCAAATTGCAGCTCACATAGTGGGCTGTGGAAAAATGGGAAAAGACTTGCATGAGAATAAAAGGCCTGAGTTACTTATGGGTTGGTCTCTGAGAACAAGACAGAGTTACCATCTATGTTGTGAGAACTTTCACTGGGTAAAGGCAGGCATTCTGTCATGTGGGATGTCATGTTAGATCCTAAAGCTACCAGCCAACAATGTGCTCTTGAAGATTTCAAGCCTTCTTCTCAGGTTTGGAGGAACTATCTGGAGATCTTACATCTGCAATTATCTCCAATCACCAAAATGAAACAAACCAACAAAAAACCCTATTTGTCAAGTGCTTACTATGGTGCCAGACCCTACGTGTCTAGGGCTATGTAACACTGTCTGAGCAGCTCAGGCTCTGGGGACAATGGCAGTGAATGAGCAGAGAGACACAACTGCAGTGCTCACAGATCCTGCATGTACATGTCCACATTCTGGGAGCTGTGACTACCACGGCTTTCCTTTATCTGGAGGGGGAGGTGCAGGCTGGGAATGAAGCTGAATGGGCCAGGTGGCTGGGACAAGTGCCACATGGCTTGGGGAAATGGACACCAGGGGTCATGAATGGCAAGAGAAGAGAAGGGAGGGGAAGATAACCTTAAAAGGGCAAAAAGTGGACCTGAAAAAGCAGAACCGGAAATCAGGGGAACACGGGAAAAACTACTACAAAGGTGCCAAGCATGGTGGTGTATGCCTGTAATCCCAGCATTCAAAATGCTGAGGCAGGAGGATTGCTGAGTTTGAGGCCAGCCTGCATTACAAATAGAGTTCAAGGGCTGGCCAGATAGCTCAGCAGACTAAAGCACTTGCTTAGGCAGAGCACAGTGGCCAGGGTTCAATCCCTTGTGTGCCATGATAGCCCCAGCCCCAGGGCATGCTGAGACAGAGATGGAGACTGGGCGTGGTGGTGTGTGCCTGTAATCCCAGCTCTTGGGAGGCTCAAAACAGGAGGATCACTCTATGAGTCCGATCTACATAGTGAGACCCTACAGACCCTGAACTAAATACAAAAATAAGTAAATAAATAATAAATGGATAGACTTCAATGCCAGTCTGGACTTCACAGTGAAACTCTGACTCAAAAGACAAAAAAAAGGGCTGGGGAAACAGCTCAGGGACGTAAGCGCCTGCATGGCAAGCGCAAGGTCCCTGGTATCAAAGAAAAGACAAAATACAACAAAAAACACAACAAAACAAAAACAACCAAACAAAAAAAGTAAGTAGCTAACAAGAATAAAAAGGGGAGGGCTGAGGATATAGTTCAGTGGTGGTGCTTGCCTAGTGTGCAAGAAGCCCGAAATTCAATCCCCAGTACCACTACACCAAAAGAAAAAAAAAAAAAAAAAAAAAAAAAA
>NW_004524594.1:789556-813178 GCF_000260255.1 Octodon degus | reverse complement strand
GCCAGATAGCTCAGTGGATTAAAGCACTTGCTTAGGCAGTTACAGGGGGACCAGGGGTTGATCTCTGGCCTGCTGGCCACTCCCAGGGCTGCTGAGATGGCAACTGAGACTGGGTGTGATGGTGCACACCTGTAATCCCAGCACTCGGGAGGCTGAAAAACAGGAAGGATCACTACAATTCTGATGTGTGTAGTGAGAACTCAAAGACCCTGTACTTAATACATTAAAAAAAAATGTTTAAAAAGATATTTGGTAATAATCTAATGAAATAAAGTGGGAAAACATAAAAATCTGGACTTTTTTTTCACAAATTAGCTCCTAAGATTAGCTCAGGCAGGGCTAAGCAATGGTTCAGGTACACTCCAAGGAGGCAAAGGAGAAGTTACTGCAACTCTTGGGCTCTGGTGTGATTTGGGAAACAAATTTGTGAGGAAGTTTCTATGCAGCAGTGTCTGATGAGTGATTTCTAGAATAAAGTTAGAGTTCAAACAACATTGGGAGACAGAGATTCAAGAAGCAGATGTACACAAGTGCCCCTTTAAGCAAAAGGCCTGAGACAGCCTCAGAGAACATCCATCTGCTAGGGTAAAGGGAAAGTAAGAGAAAGCAAAGTGAAACCAGTGCATGATTAAGGGTACCCAAAGTAGAATCAAGGACACTGGTCCACATCCCCTTAGAACTTTCACAGCTCTAGCACCATTTCTTCTCTGATATAAAAAAAAAAATTTACAAATAACACACATTGTTAGGTCAATTCCCAGGCAAATCACTTCAGCTACAAATTATTGACTTAGCCTCTTGCTAATATAGGGCTGAAAATCCAAGAAAGAGGTGGCAAATGCACACTTCTCAAGAACCCTGTGAACCGGGCTGTGGCTCAGTGGTACAGCACTTGCTGAATACCCAACCCTAGCACCAAATCACATCACTTTTCTTCTTTTCTCCTCTCCCTGTCTTTGTGGTACTATGCACTGTACCATCAGGGAGGCCCAACAACCTGTGACACAGACAGCTGCTAACTACTCAACTGAGAAAAAAAAACAAGGTATCATCAAACTTGTATGCTAGACCAAAGGCTGACAACATTAACTCAGGAAGTGTATGGCCTCTGTCAACTGAGTTCCTCATCTGAAATGGAGAGAGAATAGTCCATGACTACAATTTAGTGAAAATGGATGAGTAAAATAATTGCAAGTATACTTGGAAAAACATGATACCACATTCAATACACTCAGATTAACTCAAATAAAAATACCTGAGTGTGCAAGAAAACTGCCTCACACTCTAGCACATGAATTCCTTAGCTCTAAGTACCAGGTGATGTTCATTCTATGAGATTTCATGAAACAGTAGATTATTAATATTGCCTCTTCAAAGATTATAAAACAGGAGCCAGGATATGACTCAGTAGAATAAGTGCTTGCCCGGCAAGTGCAAGGGCCTGAGTTCAAGCCCCCGTTCTGCAAAGAAAAGAAAAAAAGATTATAAAACAGCCAGGTGTATTGGTGCATGCCTGTAGTCCCAACATTTGGGAGGCTGAGCCAGGAGAACTGCCTTGAGTTCAAAAAAGGAAGGAGGAGAGGAGGAAAAAGGAGGAAGAAGGGATGGGAGGAGAAGAGGGAAAGAGAAAGAGGAGGAAGAGGAGGAGGAGGAGGAGGAGGAGGAGGAGGAGAGGAAGGAGGAAAACGAGGAAAAGGAGGAGGTGGCAGCAACCAAGCCAGCCAGATATAGCAGCACATACCTATAGTCCCTTCGCTTGTTAGGGGAGGGCTTGTGGAGGCAGGACTAGAGTTCAAAGCCAGCCTGGTCTACACAGAGAGACCTGGTCTCAAAAAAATAAAAGAGATGATAAAACAGGCTAAGAAAAGCACTATTTCTAAGGGGTTGAACACTGGGCAGTGGCACAGCACAGAAGAAAACAGTATAATGTAAAGATAATTTGAATCACAAAGCCCTAATCCTTTATTATTGTATACTTTTTTTGGTGGTACTCAAGAATCCACACTGAACTACGTCCCCAGCTTCTTTATAAGTTTTTTTTTTTTTTTTTTTTTTTTAAATTTTGAGATAGGGGACACAGGAGATAGCTCAGGGTCTAAGCACCTGCCTGGAAAGCCCAAGGACCTGGGTTTGATCCCAGTACCACATGCCATGCTGGCCACCAAAACCAGGCGTGGTGGCCCACACCTGTAATCCCAGCACTAGGGAGGCTGAGACAGGAGGATCACCGAGTCTGAGACCTTGTACCAAATAAAAAAATCAATGAATAGGGGCCGGCGAGATGGCTCAGTAGAATAAGTGCTTGCCTGGCAAGCTCAAGGGCCTGTGTTCAATCCCTGGTTCTGGGGGGGTGGGGAGAGATTTTCTTTTCTTTTCTTTTCTTTTTTTTTTTTGGAGATAGGATCTCATAAAGTCTGTAATTGGCCAGGCTGGGCTTGAATTTACAATCATCCTGCCTTAGCCTCCCCAAGTGTTAGGATTGTAGGTATGCACCCACACATCCAGTTTATATATTAAGTGTTTATGATGATACTTATCAGAATTTCACCTGGTAACCAGTACTAAAATGTTATTTATTATAATTATACTAAAATGTTACTTATCTTCACTGCTGCTAAACAAACTGTTATGTAACTGACGTAAAGCTCTATGCTATCACAAAGGCTTGTCTGAATTAGTCTTGTTGAGGCCCCCACCATCCCTCACCTGTTACATCCACTCAGGGCCACAATGACCCACATATGGAGGCCTGGCCTCAAAGACTCGTACTGCAACATCCGTTATCTAGGACATACTCTACCATTTAATACAATTTTCTTGGCTTTAACAACCTGAGGTTTGTTTGTTAAGAGGCAGAGAGTTTTTTGAAAACTGGTTAAAGTGAGTGGCACCAAAAAGCCTCGTTAAAGTAGCTGAAATAAGAGAGAATTCAGATTTTGAGATGGGGATTAGAAATGGGTCCACTGCCAAGTCCAGAATCCAGGCTCCATTAACCGTACCTCAGGCCCAGGTTGGCATTTAGCTAAGCACAATGCAGTTTTGTACAGTGTTACAAGTTGATAAAGTTTCTCCTTCCCACATCCACATTTTTTTTAATCAAACTGCCAATCAAGACTGATTCATACCAAAAAAAAAAAAAAAAAGGCTGATTCAGTTTTTCTTTTCTCAGAGGGTAGGGGACACCTGACATTTCTTAAATCATTTTTCTTAATTGAAAACTGCATTTTCCATTAGACTGGGAGAAAAAAAGTGAAGGTACAGAATTGTACTTTACATGTCAATACAGAACACTGTATACAGTACTAAAAAACACCGTAACTGCCAATCTCCTCTGTAACAGTTTAAGAACTTAATAATTAAAAGTAGTAATAAATAAAATACTTTGTTTACCAGCATTTATTTAAAACTGCACATCAACGCAAAGCAACATGGGAAAACATGCCCTGGTAAAGGGCCTGAGCAGCACCTAGAGGCGCTGTGGTCAGTCACATGTGAGTGCAACCTTGTGCGCAGAACTTACTGAGAGCCCCGAGGACATAAGCAGTCAAGACAGAATCAGACTAAAACAGAAAATAACAGCATGAGAAAATTCAAGACTTTGGCTTTCTCAGGCATTTCCCCCCATATCTTTTAAGGAAAGGAACAAGTTTCATCAAGTAACAACAAAAACAGCCCAGTTCCTCTGCTTATGATAAGAAAATTAAAGACAACAAAAATACTTACACAGGACTGGAATTCAAAGAGCAATGCTCCACCATCATTTCTGGAAGGAAATCCAACTTAAACGCGGCCATCACCTCACTGTCCCCTTCAGAGGCCAATGATATTAACTTGATGCACTTGTCTCAGCCACAAATACACTCAGCTTTAGCTTCCTGGGCTCCACAAAAAACACAAAGTGGAAACAGGAGCTCAGGGAAACCAGCAGTAAGTGCTGCAGAAAGAGGCAGGTCTGGGGAAGGGGCAGGGAAGGGGAGGACTGCATTACAGCGGGGCTGTGACCATGTGAAGGGAGGCTCAGCCAGCACACAATGAAAGTGCTGATGCGCCAGGCTGGCTTGTTTTGTGTGATTTTCCCTGGCGAAGCAGTACTAAGTGCACTGTCAGATAAATAGTGTCAGATCCACGAAGATAGCAGTGGCCAACAGAGCAGAAGAAACAAACTTGTTTCACATCTCCAAACTCCTCCCTGCAAATCAGTTTTCCAAGTTCTCCAAACCCTACAAGTACCTAAAAGAGAGGATGGGGAAGGGAATGTCACACTGTGTGGCCTGAAAATGTTTTTAATCTCCTGGATTACTGGCTGTAGTCTTAAACTTAGTTTCTGAGCACCAAAGGTGGCAATGAGCAAGAACAGTACTTGGGTGAAAGCTAACCTCCGAATGGTCACGTAAGCAGGAGGGGGATGGACATCAGAAGCAGGCTGGAGGCAAACACTGCAAAATGGCCAGAAGAAACTTGGTGCTCACACACAACTACCTCCCCCTGTGAGAGGACCCTGCTTCCCAAAGGTGCTGAGGGTACTGTTACTTGGGTCTGTCAGAAAGGGTGTTAAGAATCTTTTGTTCAGTTGGGTGTGGGTCGCACAAGTTGGTAACCCAGCTACTGAGATGTAGGAGCATGGGGAGTTCAAGGCCAACCTGGGTAGCTTAGCACAGCTGGCTCTCAATATAAAATTTTAAAAGACTTGGGAATGAAGCTCAGTGTTAGATCACTTATCTAGCACACATAAAGTCCTAGGTACCATCTCCAGTGTGACAAAAATTAAAAGTCTTTGGTTCAGTAACATGCATTAAGTGGCACACACAAAATTTCTTTATTAACCTGCCAGAAAGCAAAAAAGTCCTACTTTGACTCTTTCTTGACAGCATACTAGGAAAAAAAAAATCTGTCAGTCCTCTGTTGACCTTTCTAAAGAAAGAAAAATCAAAAGCCAGCACAGTGATAATAAAGTAAGCACATTAAGGAGCAACACTAACACATGTAGAAAGGAGAGAGGTGCAGGCCAAGCCTATGCTAAGACCTGGGCTGGAACTCAGGGAAAGTCCTGGTTTGATCCCCAGAAAGGAGTGGGGAGGACACTGCCAAAACCAAGACTACCAAGTCCAAACATAAAAATTCTATTCTGGGCAAGCAGTGGAGATGGGTATACTTAGCAGTCAAGGCAGATGTGTGCTCCCATTCTCAATTTAGCTCCACATCCTTTCAAACAACAAATGGTGGCATTTCAATATTTAGGCAATGACTCTAAAATTTCATCTCTGTAGGCTCCCAAATTTCACAAGCTTTCTTTCCATTTTTTACCATTAGGCTTGTCTAACTGCAAAGATTTCACTTCATCCAAGCTCAGCTTACAGCACAGAGAACTTTGGAAAAAGGGGATGAGTGGAGTAGGGGCTGAGGAGATACCTCAGTAGAATAAGCGCTTGCCTGGCAAGGGCAAGGGCCTGAGTTCAATCCCCAGTTCTGCTCAAAAAAAAAAAAAAAAAAAAAAAAAAAAAAAAAAAAAGAAAAAAAAAGAAAGAAAGAAAAAGAAAAAGGGAACAGGGACTAGGTTCAGCCTATAAAGAATTAAATGAATGATGCACTGAACATGCAGTTACTTTCTGCTTGTCTGTTTTTGCAGTGCTGGGGATAACTGGGGCCTCATGCACGCTAGGCTACCAGGAAGCTCCACCCCTAATGACAGGCAACACATGTGGCCCAGGCCTAGAGGTTGCCATCTGTGTAGACACCTGGCCTATGTGGCCGGGGAGATGGCTCAGTGGAATAAGCGCTTCCCTGGCAGGTGCAAAGGCCTGAGTTCAATCCCGGTTCTGGAGAAAAAAAAAAAAAAAAAAAAGACACCTGGCCTAGAAAGGGACAAGCTGGATCTTCTCTCCAATATCCAGACAACTGCCCACAAGCTAGAACTAGAACAGCAATTAAGTGTTTTATTTGTCCGAGGCTTAGACTCAGCTGGTCTATGTTGGAGGTACAGTGGCAGGAGTTCTCCCCTATCCTATTAAAATGCAGCATAAAGGGCTGGGGAGATAGCTCAGCAGCAGAAGCACTTGCCTGGCAAGCACAAGGTCCTGAGTTTGATCCCCCATACTGCAAAAAAGAAAAAAAAATAAAAATAAAAATAGAAAAACCAGCATATGCAAGATACAAGTGAGAGGAGACTGTGTGACCCATACACAGTACTACTCCCTTCCCCTGATGCCAGGCTGCACTGGTGAGCCTGGCTGGGATGAGCAGGTCACTGGGAGATTTGTCCTGGTTTCTTTATGTACACTGGTATTGCTGAAAGGACTCCTATTAAAAGCAACCTGGACCACAGGGCAATTCTGGGTCAATAACCAAGTTAAAATATTTGGTTTAAGAATTCCATTTAGAGCTGGGGAGATAGCTAAGTAGTATAAGTGCTTGCCTGGCAAGCACAAGGTCCCAAGTTCAATCCCCAGTACCGCCAAAAAAAAAAAAAAAAAAAGAATTCCTTTTAAAAGGGGATCACCAAACCTCAAGTAATTCTACTGGTTAACTGTTACCTGTTATTTACTGAATATACATGCATTCTAATTATGTTTCTGTTTGAACCAGAATCACATTTGTAACAAAGAGTGCTTATCATGGGAAAGTGAGTCACAAGGAACTGCCCAGGGTATGGAAGGATGTGTGTGCCTTACACTAATTTTTATCAAGCTGCAGCCTGAGAAATGCTGGTTCAAATTTTAAAACCATTTTTCCCAGTTACAGAACTTTTACTTAAAAGAAAGCAGTGAGTGGAGGTACCACCAATTCTGTGTTTACACTGCTAAAATCCATTTTGCTACTTACAAAGCAATAGTGCTTTAAAACCTGTAAGATGGAAATGTTATGACACGATGGAGAGAGCATCTCTGGCAGTTCTGAAGAGTTAATCACTGTATAATTAAATTCAACATGCTTATGGGAAAAGAAAGCACAGAAATTAATCACAAGTCACTCAATTTTAGAAAAGGGTTATAAAGTTAAGTGATGATAAAAAGAATTATGGGAATACAAAAACCTAAGATATTAAGGGAAATTTAAAAAGTAGAATTAAAGTCAGTCATTCAGAGAAAGCGAAACATATTTTCAAAAAATTTCTTTTTCTTAATTAGGCACACATTCCAGACTTTTTCCACAGAGGACACATTAGAAAGAAGATGGCAGGGTGGTTAGGATCTACTGCAAAAGAAGACCTTAAATTTTCCTCAGTCTTTTTACTCCCGTTCTTTCACTCTGAATTTGCTTCTATGGTTTGCTCTACGCATGCTAGTTGCCTGCCTCGGTTCTGTTTGACTCTTTTTTAAGGGCAATAATTGAAAGCTGGATTATGAGACATGAGAAGCAAGCAGACTGATACCTCAGCACTCTAGGATGAGGCAAGAGAATCACAAGTATGACCCCAGCCTGAGTAACTTAGTAATAAGTCCCTATCTTAAAAAAGGTGGAGTGGGGGACTGGGATGTACCCTAGTGCCAATTTCCAGTTCCAAAAAGAAAAAAAGAACACAAAATAATTAACTGTTCATTATAGATAAGAGAAACACACTCAAGAAAACTGTGTAGGGCCGAGGTGTGGCTCAGTGATAAAGAGTTCTTACCTTGCAAGCACAAGCCCAGCACCACACACACGCCATGTTGAACAGAATACATATTACAATTTTTAAAAAAGAAAACATACTTTGCTTTTTTTTTTTTTTTTTTTTTGCAGAACCAGGGATTGAACTCAGGCCCTTGCACTTGCCAGGCAAGTACTATATTCTACTGAGCCATCTCCCCGACCCCTATATTTTGCATTTTTAATGTAGGAACGGAAAAATTTAAAGAGGACCATGTAAAGAATGATTAGAAAGAAGGGAGAAGTGCTAGAAATATGCGGCATTTTTTAGCTGAAAGGGGAAGCATAGCTGAGCAAAAGGACCTGGGTGGCATCTGCAAACCTGTCCTGACTCGTAGACAATGAACCACATCTCATGTCTACCCCACAAGCTAACTGCATCTAAGAGGACAACAGCATGAAGTCTGCTTCTAGAGCACAGAAGAGATTAAAGACTAACCCTAAATTATAAAGATATATGCATGCATCATGAAAAATTGTCATCAGTTTATGCAAGGAAACTAAAAGTACAACCATCTAGAGAACAGTCATAACCTTTGAATATATTACAGTCGTAACCTTACTAAGGAGACTACAACTGATAGCAGTGAAATAATAGAAGGGATATAGAAAATAAGTAAGCAACTAATAACCTGTTAAAACTAACCAACTGCCAGGTGTGGCATACGCCTGTAATCCTAGGACTTGACAGGCTAATGCAGGAGGACTGTTGTGAGTTCAAGACCAGCCTGCGCTACAAAATGAGTTCAAGGCTATTGTGAACTGTATAGCCAGATCCTGTCTCAAAAAGGCTTAAATAAATAGGGGCTGGGGTGCCGGGGAGATGGCTCAGTGGAATAAGTGCTTCCCTGGCAAGTGCAAAGGCCTGAGTTCAATCCCCAGTTCCGAAAGAAAAAATAAATGAATAAATGAATAAATAGGGGCTGGGGAGATGGCTCAGAAGAATAAGCGCTTCCTGGCAAGGGCCTGAGTTCAATCCCCAGTTCTGCCAAAATAAACAAACAAAACAAATTAACCATGAAGAGAAATCTATAATTTTAGCTTAAAATCTTCAGGGACTTAAATTTTACTTCAAAATGTGAGTACCTGTCTCAGAACAGTATGGAGGCTGATTGAGAGTTAAGTTCAAGGTCAGCCTGGGAAACAGCAAAATCCTATGTCAGAATAAATAATGATAATAATAAAGTAATCATAAATTGGCAATTACCTCCAGAGTATCCTACTTTATGGGGCTTTTTCTTGTGTTGCTCTTATTACAAAAACATGACAGTTAATAACAACAAATAAACTCTTAGGATCCTTAGGATCCTAAAACAATGCAGAAATTTTTGAATGTGGTAGGGGGTGAAATAAAGATGAATTAAAATACTGTAAAAACCTATGAGCTCAGATTTATAGTGATCCTTTTATTTCAGCCTCCGCAGCACTGGGGTTACAGGTGTATGCTACCATACCCGGTCTTGGTGGTTGACCTGGTATGCCCAGGAGCGGGGCCAGCACAACATGCAGTACAGGGGAACCAAGGATTGAACCCAGGTCCTTGCACTTGCCTAGGTAAGTGCTTAGACCGCTGAGCTATCTCTGTGGCCCTCTTTTTTGAGAAAGGGTCTCATTATGTAGTTCAGGCTAGCCTTGAACTCACTATGTAGCCCAGACTGGCCTGCTTCCACCTCCAGGATGCTGGGATTTATAGGTGCCAGAACTTATTTTAAAGACAAAAGTTTTCCATTTCCTCCCCTTATCTTTAACCATTCTCATCTCCTCCCACAATCAGTGCCAAAGATAAGGATTAGCACAAGATTCTCTGCTGTGATTGGTCTTGGCAAAAGTATAAGCCCAAAGTCTCCACAGGACAAAGCAAGCCCTAACAAGTTCATGTGCTATTTTGTTTTAATACAGTGTCTCACTATGTAGCTCGGGCTGGCCTTTTGTAGCCCTCACGCAGGTCTTGAATTCATAGAGATCCTCCTGGTTCAACCTCCCAAGTGCTGGGATTACAGGCATGTGCTACCATACCCAGTTCTGGGCAGAATGGTGGGTGCCCACATCTGGGACCAAGGTAGCACGCCCAGGCATCCAGGGCTAAGACAGCATAGCATGTGGGGCCGGGAATCAAACTCCAGTCCTTGTGCTTGCCAGGTAGGTGCTTATGTCTCTTGAGCTCTCTCTCTGGCCCCTCATCTGTCAAATTTTGACCACTCTTCCCAAATCAGTTCTGAACTTAGGTGTAATTCTAAGCAAGATGATCTGAGATACACCGCTTAAATGTCAATGTGGACTTAAAAAATCAGTGTTGAACAAATTCAGCTTCTAGGATGGTTACATTTTCTGTGTAGAATCCACAAAGTTTCATCCTCTTTTTTTTTTTTTAAGCTCAGCGGGATCTCTCAACCAAAACTGGAAGCAGAACAAGGCTCCCCAGAGCTACTGTGTGGAGCTCTTGCCCTCTCCACCCAGCTCCAAGAAGCCAGCCTTTAGTGAGATAAGCCTGTTGTGGGAGACAGCGACGGAGGAAGAGTTGGGAAGGCAAGCAAGAAAATACTTCCTGTTTCCCAGGGATAGGTACTTCACCAATGATATCCCATAATGTAGTAGAGAAGCCATCACCTTTCTGAAAGCATGTTTGCACAGCAGGCCTCATGCAAGGTTAATAGCTGGCTAGAGAGCACACCCATCCAGCAGGGAGCCCATACCTGTAGCTTTACACCTCCCTCTCTGGACTAGGTCTTCACTCTAAAAAACCAAGGAAAGAAAAATAAGTGGGCCATGCCTACTATTTTCAGAACTCGATATGTAGTTTCTTTGTAAAGAAAGTCCTTTTGCCTGTTGCAACAGAAGAAAAAGCGAAAGCATTTCTCCCTCTCCCATTTTTAAAGTTCACAATTTCATAAAGATAAACTGAGTTTCACAGCTCTAAACTAATTTGAAGGCTGGGGAGATAGCTCAGTGGTCTAAGTGCCTGCCTGGCAAGTACAAGGACCTGGGTTTGATCCTGGGCACAGCATGCTGTGCCAGCCCAGAACCTGGTGAGGTGGCACACATCTGTAATCCCAGCACTGGGGAGGCTGAGACAGGAGGATCACTATGAGTAACTATGAATCTGAGCTCTGTAGCGAGAACCTGTCCAAATAAATAGGACAAAGTGGCACATGCCTGTAATCCCTGCTACTCAGAAGGCTAAGGCAGGAGGAGTGTAGGTTGGGAGATGAAGTTTGGGCAAGCAAAGTACCTGCTTAGGCAGAGTGTAGTGGCCAGTGTTCCCTGAGACAGCGATTGAGACTGGGCATGGTCACGCATGAGAGGCTGAAAACAGGAGAATCACTACAAGTCTGACCTACATAGTGAAACCCTGTAGATCCTGTACTAAATGCATTTAATCTTTTTTTTAATAACTAAATGCATTTTTTAAAAAAAATAAGAAAGGGTTAGGGACACAGCAAAAGCCCTGGGTGGGTCAATCCCTTTTGAAAGTAGAAGGAGAAGGAAAAGAAAAACAGAGAGGAAAAAAAAGAGAAATGAGGAGGAAGAAGAAAAAGAAGGTCTGAGAGGCAGTTTGGCACAAAACTTTGGGTTCAAGGACACGGACACACACACACACACACACACACCCCTACATGTCGCAACAAAAAGCAGAACTAAGACACACAGGGGTGAATTCTACAGATCTAGGTCACCAAAACTATCATTTTATTTATTTATTTATTTATTTATTTATTTATTTATTGCGGAACCGGGGATTGAACTCAGGCCCTTGAACTTGCCAGAGAAGCTCTTAGTCCACTGAGCCATCTCCCCAGCCCAAAACTATCATTTTAAACATCAGCTTTGGGGCAGTTACAAGAAAGCCAAAAACTGAGTAATTCTTTTACCATCATGGATTACATTATTAAAGTGCTGTTCTTTACACGATCTTTTCCAAACATGTAAGTTCAGAGCATGAAACTCTTCTGAAGACAATCAAGTTTTTGCCTTATAGGAGAGTGGTAAACCACCAAAACTAAAAGATTCAGAAAATGGGGAAGTTAATTGAAGGTAAAAGCAAACGGAGGTACCACAAAACCAATATGTTTTATTTTTAAACATTATAGAACAATCTTGCAAGTAAAGATTGATTCTATAAAAGCTGCTCAAATTTCTACAAACTTCCATTTACAATGCATGCCAGCTGTACCTCTGCCTGGCCCTAGCCAGAGACACAACTATTCAAAGTCACTGCGGACAATACCTACCCTGGAAAATACTAACTTGAAAGACAATGACAGACAAGACCCTCTAACTGTAATGTGACACCCACTCTCCCTGGAGACAACATGCTTGTTAAGGGGTCTGGGATGTAGCTCAGTGGCATAGTGCCTGCCTGGCAAGCACAAGGTGATTCCCTGTAACAACAATAAACTAGGTGTTGTGGGGCACACCTATAAACCCAGTGCTTACAAGGCTGAGGCAGGAGGACTACTGTGAGTTCAAGAAGAGCCTGAGCTACAAAGTGAATTCAAGGACTATATATACAGAAACGCTATCAAAAGACAGAAACAGACAGACTTACTCAGTATTAATTTGGGAGGATGAGAAAAGATGATCACAAATTTTTTTTTAATTTTTTTTATTTTAACATATTTTGTGTGTGTGTGTGTGTGTGTGTGTGTGTGTGTGTGTGTGTGTGTTTGTGTGTGGCCAGCTCAGCCCACCAGGGGGCGCGGCTGGCTGGCATGTGGTGCTGGGGGATTGAACCGCGGTCCCTGTGCTTTGCCAAGCTTGTTCCAAGTAGGTGCTTTAGACCACTGAGCCATCTCTCCAGCCCCCTGATCACAAAATTTAGTCTAACATAGGCAATTTAGCAATACCCTGTGTTGAAACAAAGGGCTGGGGAATCCCTGTGTCTCAAAAACAAAATAAAAGTATTTAATTGGTTTTCATATAGACTCAATTACGTTTCTCATTTTGGTAATAAAGTAGTGGTACTTCAGTATGTTTAAGGCAAAATCTACACTGACAACAAACTAGATAGGCACAGTGGTATGCCTATAATCCCAGCGAGATGCCAAGCCAAGGTAGGGAAATCACAAATTTGAGTCCAGCCTGGATAACTCAGTGAGACCCTATCTCAAAGTAAAACTTAAAATGGCTGGAGAGGTGGGTTTGCTGGGGCACCCCTGTCATCCCAGTACCTAACAGGCTGAGGCAAGAGGATCACTGTGGGTTTGAGGTCAGCCTGGGCTGCATACTGAGATCTTGTCTCAAAAAAAAAAGATGACACCAACATCATGATCATCATGAAATGCCTGGAGATAAGATTTCAAGGGTAGAGTGACTGCTCTAGAATGTATGATGTCCTGGATTCAAAACACAGTACACATGTACACAGAAAAACCTAAAAATATTTACTTGGACCTGCCTATAACATGAAAAGTTACTAAAGGGGGGGGGGGAGTAGTTCAATGGCACAGTACATGGTCAGCATATGCATGCTCAAGCCCATAATTTCAATCCTCAGCACCAAAGACTGAATTTTCTTTGGAAGAAAAAGGAGGCAGGTGTGTTGGGGGGGAAGGAGAGGGAGAGGGAGAGGGAGAGGGAAGGAGCATGAGGTGCGGGAGGGCGTGGGAAGGAGCAAGAGCAAGCAGACATGATGGCTCAAATCAGTAATCCTAGCTATTGAGAGGTTGAGCATGTCATGGAAATTCAAGCACACTGTTTCAAAACACAAACACACACAAAGGAATCTGGGGATATAGCTCAGCAGTAGAGTGAGTGCTCCTGTTTTCAAGCCCCAGGACAGGACAGGACAGGACAGGACAGGACAGGACAGGAAGGAAGGAAGGAAGGAAGGAAGGAAGGAAAGAAAATTCCATTTTGAAAATTCACAGTATCTCCTCAGCTCCAGCAGTGCCACTACCATTGCAGCTGGTCTATCTCAGGTGGGACTCTGAGCCCATGGCCTGTCTCTCTTGAGAAAGGGCACAGACCATAATCTAAAAGTACCAACAAGGTTACTGAGACAAAGTTGCAGAGATGATGCGTGTTGAGAAGGTTCTGAAGTAGTGGTTACCTCGGAGGGGAAAGAGTAAGTTAAAATTTCTGTCAACAAGGCCAGGGCACCATGTTTCCCAAAATGTTGCTTGAAAACAGTTTAAGAAGCTCTCATTTTTACAGGCTGCTTCCACCTTATGCAAGCAGATCCGGGCTACACAGTGGTTGGGACACAGCTTCAGGACACAGGCAGCAGAGGCTGAGGGCAGGGATACTAAGCCAATGCATGCAAGGGTGGACACTTGCTGGGACCCAAAGAAGACAGCACTGATCTAGGGCTAGAAACACCCTAATTGCTTAACTAAGACAAAAGAAGGGCAGAAGGAGGGTGAGAGATGGTGGAAGAGGAGAGGGGAGGGGAGAAGAGGGGGGAACGAAGGGCAGGGAAGAAGGAAGAGACTTATACTACCCTGAAGCCACCACAAAAATAGCCACCACTGTATTCATCAATAGCAGTCCTTGCACACTCATGGAGGAATGTAGTCTAAGAAACTAGAAAGCATTGTTTTTGTGTATGCATTGTATGGGGAACTGATTCGTGAAAGTACTAAGCTATTCTAATCTGTTTAGAGATGGTCTCACTATATATTTCAGGCTGGCCTCCAACTCACAGGCATCCTCCTGCCTCAGTTTCCCAAGCACTGAGATTGTAGATAGTGTGTCACCATGCCCAGGTTTTGTTTTGTTTTGTTTGTGGTGGAACCAGGGATTGAACTCAGACCCTTGCGCTTGCCAACAAGTGCTTATACTCCACTGAGACATCTCCCCGGCCCCCTTTGTTTTGTTTTTTAAAGACAGGATGTAAATTCTGAAATTACCTCAGCTGTGCTTGAATTTGTAGTCCTCCTACCTCAGCCTCCCAGAGCATTGGGATTATGGGCATGCTCCTCCATGCCCAGCTGTTTTTTGCTAATCTATACAGTTCTAATCTTTACATATGAAAAAGTCCTTCCCAGGGAGATGGTCACTGACTTGAGTCATGCCCAGCAGGCACTGGGTCACAACTCCAGAAAGGGCTAGTGGCACAGTGACTCAATGACCTATGTGGGTACTGAGCCTACCTTGGCTTTATCAGCAAGACTCACTGTTAGTAAATGCTGTAAATAATTTCTTGAAACCGTTTCTGAAATAAGATAGGAGCTAATCAATAAATTCACATCTAGTTTAGAAGTTTTCAAAAGTGGAAGTGTTGGGGCCAGGGAGATGGCTCAGTGGAATAAGCGCTTCCCTGGCAAGTGCAAGGGCCTGAGTTCAATCCACAGTTCCACAAAAAAAAAAAAAAAAAAAAAAAAAAAAAGAAAGAAAGAAAAGAAAAGAAAGTGCAAGTGTTCTTCCCCTAAACATGGAAGTTAGTGAGGCTGTTAGGCTGAAGCCTGAAAGAGGAAGCAAGGGAGCAACAACTGTGTTTCTTCTGGTGCCTAGGGTACCTACTGTAGGTGTCCTGGAAATGTGAGAACACGGATAATTCAAAACAATAGATAACTCATCAACTGTATATTCAGCTTTGAAATGAATGATTATTGAGCAGCACATTTTTCTACCCTTAGATTAATAAAGGTATCAATGGTAACAGCTAAACATGGCACTGTATTTCAAGTGTAGAAACCCTTATCAACTAAAGGAGACAGGTCTTCCTGACAGCTCAGCAGACTAAAGTGCCTGCTTAGGCAGAGTGCAGGGGCTGGGATTTAATCCCATCCCCAGCATGCTGTGATGGTCCCACCCCTCAGGCACACTGAGACAGAGATTGGGATGGCACGCCTATAATCCCAGCATTTGGAAGGCTGAAAACAGGAGAAGCACGAGTCCAGTCTACATAGTGAGACCCTGTAGACTGTCCTAAATACAAAAATAATAACAAAATAAAAGTAAAGGTGGGAGACAATCCAAACACTTTTAAAGAGGCAATAAATAGAAGCTACAGGTCTTTGAGCCACTTACTGTATGCCATGCCCTATGTTGGGTGCTTTATATTTATTTCATTCTCATACCCACTGTGTTTCCATATTTTAAATGACTAAAACCACAGAGAGATGAAGTCACTCCCTCAAGATCACAGGATCCTGGCAATGAAGGAGCTGACAGAAAAAGCCAGGCAGCTGGCCCATTTGGTGAAAGGCTGCTTTAGGTAAAAAATTATCATGGCTGGAGGCATAGCTCGGTGGCAGAGTATATATCCAACATGGGCGAGGTCCTAGATTCAAAATACAAATAAAGGGGCAGGGGAGATGGCTCAGTGGAATAAGTGCTTCCCTGGTAAGCACAAGGGCCCGAGTTCAATCCCTGGTTCTGGAAAAAACAAACAAAAAACCCACAAATAAAATCCATCTCCAAGGATGTTCATGCACATAAACAAGTGCAAAAACCATATAAATGTTGAATGCCAGCAAGTTTAATTTGGTCATCCTTTGAAGGTAAATCTTGGAAGTATACAGGTAAATGCCTAGGGTCATAACTGTCACAAGAGCCTCTTCAGACACTTAAGAAAAAGAAAGAAACTTGATTAAGGACAGTGACAACACTGGCTGCTTCCCGTTAGAGGTGTGACTTACAGGAAGTTCATTTGTACCTCTTTAAGTGTCAGTTTCCTTATTTGTAAGAGAACTTAAGTTATGTAACTTAAAAGGGCTAGAAGACTAAGTGGATGTGCAGAATACAAGCAAGCCCCTGCAAAACTTTTAACTGGAAAAGGAAGAGGGAAAAGCAGCTTCACCTTTTACTTGGTGTACACTTCCCTCCAGTTCCGTCTCTCCCCTGCTGTGCGGCAATGTATAGAACAAGTGAGCTCTATTGCTCTGCACAGCATGCTCACTGCTGCCACACTCCCAAAAGCCTGGTGCGCGGCCCAAAGCTGGCAGGAGGTGCCATGGCTAGTGCAAGGGATCCTCTTCTTTCCTTGCGACGTGTGCACTCCCAGTTACTCACCTGGCTAATGCTATGATTCAAGTTCAGCTTTGGGTCTTTTGACTCCTCGGTCACTAATAGCCACCTCTGTGACCCTAGCTAGGAGGAATGTTTATTAACAGGGTTTATTCTTACTTCCTTCACACCATACGCTCATCTTTTTTGTAGTGGCAATAATTTTCCTCTCAGCTTTGTTTGTTAACAGTGGTACCAAGAAGAGGAAGAGGAAATTTATGTGTGAGGGCCGGTCAAATAGCTCAGCCTGGAATCGGTCCCTGGAGAACAGTACCATGCCACATCATGAAGTACCCTGCCTGTGCCATGCCCCCCCCCCCCCGCATGCTGAGTGGGCGATTGAGACTGGGTGTGGTGGCGCATGCCTGTAATCCCAGTACTTGGGAGGCTGAAAACAGGCGGATCACTATGAGTCAGATCTACGTAGTGAGACCCTGTACACCCTGTACTAAAATACCAAAATAACAATTTGCGTATGAAAGCTAAAACTACCATCATAACCACTTTTAAGTGTAGAATTTAGTAGTTTTAAGTTTAATCAAATTGTTATCCAATATGACAATTATTAAAAACTACTCTCTGCCCCCCCCAAAAAAAAAGGAAAAAAGGGGGCTGGCAGGTTAGCTCAGTTGTCTAAAGTACCTTCTTGAGAAAAATCAGTCAAGGGCAAGGAACTGCGGTTCGATCCAAAGCACGGATCGAACTCAAGAGAAGCACCTTGTGCTTGCCAAGCAGATGCTTAGACCACCCAGACATCTCCCCAGCTCAGGAATCTCATTCTTTCAACTTCCTTCTATTTCCTTCCCATGGCAACACTGTCTGCACTGGGCAAAAAAATGTTGATGAAGCAGCAGCAGCTTGAGTATGGCAGCTAAGCCAGTGCACAGCACACTCTGTGCAGGGATGGCTTCTATCCACTTCCAGAGTCGGAGCCCAAGGTGCAGATGTGGAAGAAGCAGGCGCTCTAAAGCCACAGGGAGAAAACAGATAAAGCACCTAATCTAAGCACCAAGGCTCAGACTTCTCCACACTATCCACATACCAACTGCTCATGTTTGCCATGTTTTAAGGCCACTAGTTTCTTCTCTGACTTACTGCCCTGCCAGAAGGCCAGATCTGTCTCATCTAGTGAGTCACTCTATCCCCTCTCCAACCGCATCTTGGATTCAGCCCACTTACACAGCTCATGGGGGCTGTGCCATATGTTAGTATCATGTAGGCAGAATGTGACTAATTTTTTTTCCGAAACACTGTCAGAGTCACTTTTAAAATTATCTTACAATACTGATGTCTCTGAAGAGTCATTATCACATGTAACCTTCTGGAAATAACTTCACAATTTGTTTTTGAGTGCTTAAGGGAAATTCTTTGGCATTCTTACTTCCATTGTTGAGATAAGGAAAATAAAATGAAGAGAATGAATTAAGTGATCCCAATTCTGCAACTAGTCAGAGACTGGGCTTTCTTGAATCAAGGTACTAGATGGAAACTCAAATGATTTTACTTTTTAAGGTAATTAATACACTTTAGATATAAAACTACCTAGAATTTACAGGCTAATTTTGATGACCAGATGGCTTCATGACACACACTTGAGTAGCATAAGGAACAAAGACTCAATACCAGCTCATGTTTTTACTGGGGCCAGGGAGATGGCTCAGTGGAATAAGCGCTTCCCCGGCAAGCGCAAGGGCCTCAGTTCAAATCCCCGGTTCCACAAAAAAAAAAAAAAAGAAAAGAAAATGTTTTTATTGGTAGACATTACTAGAGGGTAGGACTATTAATACTTAGAAGCCAGGTGTTGTGGTGGACCCATGTAATCCCTGAATTTGGGAGGCTGAAGCAGGAAGTCACCAGGAGTTCAAGATCAGCGTGGGCTACACAGTGACTACAAGGCCAACATGAACTGCACAAAACAAGAGGTGACTGGTAGATATAGCTTTTTCTACCATATCCCCCCAACAGTTAGGGGAGAACCTGTTCCCACTCACCTCCCACACCATGCAACCTGACACTTCTCTGGCTGTAATGGCTGCTAGACTTTATGATTAAACTCATCTCAAGGTTTCTTAAATTATCCAAAAACTTCCAGTCTTGTGTTCATTCTAATAACTATATATGGGACAGTAGTTTAACTGCTATTGTATTAAGACCTCCTTCTCTCATAACATTCCTCAATTGGCATTATCCCTTGAAAAATATAAAGACATTACCTCATTACTGAAAGCTGGACATGTCCTTTGAAATCAGAAATTTCAGTTCTAGAAATACAGCCTACTGATATAAAGTTGTAGTCAGGCATGGTTAACACACACTTGTAATCCCAGCATTCAGAAGGCTGAGACAGAAAATTTTAAGTTTGAAACCAGCCTGGACTGTACAGCAATACCTTGTCTCAATGAATTAATCAATCAATCAATCAGATGTATATACTATATATATGTATATACATATACATATACACAAGCATGCAGTCGTTCATAACATTATTCATAACAGCAAAACATAGAAACATATGCCCATCATTTAGTGACTAAATAAATTACAGTGTAAGCAACACAATACTGTAGCTATTAAAGAAAACACGGCAGCTAACTGATCAGGATATATTTATGCAGTAAGAAAGGAATTACACATGGCATGTATACGTACAGAGAAGGATAAAGAAATAACTGTTCACAACAGTTGTAGAAGTAAACAAAGTACTGGCTGAACTGTTTACAAATGGACATGTTACCTATTCTACAGAATTTTTTTTTTATAAAGAAAATTCTTGAGGGGCTGGTGAGATGGCTCAGTGGTCTAAAGCACCTATTTAGAACAAGCTTAGCAAAGCACAGGGACCGCGGTTCAATCCCCCAGCACCACATGCCAGCCAGCCCCGCCCCCTGGTGGGCTGAGCTGCCCCCCCACACACATAAAATAAATAAATTTAAAAAAATAAAATTATTGAAACTGTGAAGAGTTGAGTAGAAAAACCTCAACTCATGCTCTATTCCAAAACAAGCATTCTGGGCTTTATAATTTTTTCCTGCTTTGCCTGAAAGGTTTTTTTTTTTTTAAACAGAAGGTATCCAGGTGAACAACCACCGTGCCACACATGAGACAGTTAATTACTTCATACTATTTGTAATTAATTACCCCAGCAACTCATCTGACATCATGTACCTTGGGCTGCCAACCTTAGGCTGGTCTGTTTACCAAATACGGGGCTCCTTTCAATAACTCAGCTATAAATTTATGTTTACATTTTCTTCAATCAGCCTTTCTTGCCAAGACAGGGTGCAACATTAGCTGGATTCCAATAAGGAAGGCAAGGGACAGGGTGAGATTATATGTCAAAGCAAGTTCTATAAATACAGCTTTTGGCCTAGTATCTCAAAAAGGAATCAAAACAGCTTCCAACTTAAATAAAAAAATTCTACAGTCCTGTGCTATCTTACTTGTCAGCTCTAGAGAACAGAAGAGGCCAGGTATCTGGAATTTTGTTTTGGGGCTGTATCTGGTCTCCTTTCCCCAGGCTCCCTGGGAGGACAAGCCCTTATGCAAGTCAGAAGATTGCTGCCTCTACCCTTTTCTTCCCCACCCCACCCACCGGGCTCATTCCCCTCAGCGTTTATCCCCCCAAAAGCTGACAACACACAGCAGCCCTTTCCCAGTTCTTTAACCACTCCCATCCCCTAACCAAGCAGCCAAAAACCCTGCCTGTACCATCTGCCCCAGCCTCACCCTAAACACAAGAGCACTGAAGCAGGGTGCTTCCATATGGTCTCATCTTGGGAGGTTTGTCCTGTTCTGTTGAAAGCAGGAAATTTTATTCAATCTTTCTGTTCTTAATATTTTAATTCTACAGAGCTAAAAATGGCTTCCAATGAAGACACTGAGATAGATTACATGTCAGAAAGCACAAAAATTACCTGTCTGATTCAGGCAATGAGGGAGTATGCTCAGCATAGGCAGACTTACCCCCAAGGGTACACAGCCTAAGAACAAATTCTAAATATCTCCTTATACAGGATCCCATTTTCAAAAAAAATGACTTTAACTATCATGCTTTCATCACTCTCCAAATATGCCCCTAAAAGAAGTTCTCATGTTGTTGTGGGGTTTTTTGTTTGGTTTTTTTGCAGAACCGGGGATTGAACTCAGGCTCTTGTGCTTGCCAGAAGTGCTTATTCTGCTGAACCATCTCTCCCTGGTCCCAGAAGTTCTCAGGTTTAAATGTCCACTTAAATGATCATCCCATAGCTCCTTCAAATCACTTCTTTAAAAACAAAACCAAAAAAAAACCAACTATTTTACAAAATTAAACTTTGTCCTGCTTTTTGCTTTTTAAAAATTAAAAGTCATGATGAGATAATTACCGGCAGTCTAAATAATTTCAGTAGATAGTAGCAAAAATGTCATTATGGACATTGTGAACACAGCACAAAACCATAACTTAGAGAAAAAATAAGTATCATCTTTCCTGAGAATTCTTAAGTCCTGAAAATCTGACAAAACTTCCCCTAGCTGTACACTGTCTCTCACTATGTTTCTAGTGTTACCCTACTGAAATTATTTAGCCTACTACTCATTAGCATACCATGACCTTTCCTTTCTTTTTTGAGACAGGATCGGGCTGGCCTCAAACTTGCAGTGATGGTCCTGCCTCAGCCTCCCAAGTGCTAGGATTGCATGCATAAGCCACCACACCCAAGCCACCATGACCTTTCTAGGTCTGGTGTTGCCACGTGGCCCAGGCCAGGTTCCCATGCACAACCCTCCCTTCTCAGCCCTGGATGGGAGTGGCTGGGGTCACAGGTCTGTTCCACCATCCCTGCTGTTGTCACTCCTCTGTCCTCACACAGGCTGCAGCTCACAGATCAGGCAATTCACCGGCCTTCCCTTGCTGTCCTCACCCAGGAAGCATGTCCAGATGTGCAGTGTGACTTGGAGAAGCTGACATTAATTCTGCTCAGTATCTTTCAGTAAACATTCTGGTATCAGCATAGATGTGCTAGCAACTTTTAGGGTTTGTTCCTATAACTGCTTATAAAGGTATTTGTCAGTCAGGCATGATGGAAGAACATGCCTTATAATCCCATCATTTGGGAGGCTAAGGCAAAGGAAAACAGCTCACCACAAGTATGAGATCAGACTGAGCTACAAGGTGAGTTCAAGACCAGCCTGAACCAGACAGTGAGTCCTTACCTCAAAAAACTCCAAAAGAATAGCATAGCTGATGACCTACAAGTGAAATCAGTCATTTTCAAAAGGAAATCCTAAAATGAAACTGGATTAGATAGAGCTGGGCATGACCACCTACACCTGTAATCCCAGCACTCAGGAAGATGAAGCACAAGGATCACTGTGAGTTGGAGAGCAGCCTGGGCTACAAAGACAGCTCAAGGCCAGCCTGAACTGCATAGTGAGACCCTCTGTCAGAAAGAGGAAGAGGGGCCCGGCCCGAGAGACAGCTCAATAGAATAAGCACTTGCTTGGCAAGGGCAAGGGCCTGAGTTCAATCCCCGGTTCCACTCAAAGAAAAAAAAAAAAAGACAAGGAAAAAGAAACTGAGTTAGACTAGTTGGTAATTCAATAATTCCACATATTACTTCATTATTTACTGCCACTCAGACTCAAGTCTTACCTCTGCTTTCTTATCCAAGTTCTGCCGCTCACTAGACAGGTAACTGCAAATTCTTAAACTTCTTTACATTGTTTTCTCCTCATTTAAAATACAGCTACAAGGAGAAGGAGAGGGGAAGTAAAACGAATTAAGATGCACTATGTTGTACACCTGTACCAACTCCCCACAATGGATGTAATCACTATGTACTGCTAACATGCACAACAAAGCTAGCTACAGAAACCATATCTAACTTACAGAATGTTTAGGATTAAGGAAGCTACCCATGGCAAGAGCATTTAGAACATTCTGTACCTGTCATACAGAAAGTGCTCCATGAATATTCACTATTGTAATTCTGGGCACTACATTTGGCCCATGGAGGAGAGGATGAGTTCCCCAAAAAATCCTCTGTCTTTTTTTTTTTTTTTTTTTTTTTTTTTTTGCACAGTACTCATGATTGCACCCAGAGCCTTCGTGCCAAGCTACATCTATAGTCTTTTTCTTTATTTTGAGAGGTTCTCACTAAGTTGCTAAACATCCCAGACTAGGCTTGAACTTGCCACCCTTCTGTTTTCAACCTCTTACAGTGTTGGGAAAACAGGAATGTGACATATCCAGCCTGTTTTAGCCCTTGACAAGACAATTTTATCTCTTCAAACTAGAGTACCTGAGTGACAATGGAATTGTTCCTATCAGAGGAGAGGGATGAGAAGGCAGGGATGAGCTGACAGACCACCCTCCAGCTGGACCAGTTAGGATCCAGTATAAGTATCAAGCACTCTTCACTAGAAAATACTGAACCACTTGGTACAGCAAGTATTTACTTATTTAAAAAATTTGTTCATTCTCTTCGACATCAAAAAAAGATTTATAGGTTTCACAATAGACACAATGGAAATATAAACTAATAAAAATGAGGCCAGGGAAATAATAAGTTCTAACAAAGGTAAGAAAAAAAAGAGCTTCATTCATTCACTCACTCATCATAGCGTTGCTTGAGACACACTGGACTTGAGTTCACTACACAGTCCAGGCTGGCCTAAAACTTTCACTGATCCTCCTGTATCAACCTCCCAAGTGGTGGAATTACAAGAATGTACCTACACCATCACTGCCATTTATTTTATTTTTCAATGGCAGCTCCTATACTGGGTATACAATGATTCACAGTATAAATGGGAAAAAATAGTAGGACAATAAAATGAGATAGCACTAGAAAGTCAAACTCACAGTCTACAATGACTCATTGCATAACAGTTTTAGAAAGTCATCAAGCCAAGCTCATGCATGTAAGCCCAGTCCCCGGGAGGCTGAGGCAGGAGGATCCTTTTGAGTTCAAAGCCAGCCTGCGGTACAGTACAAAGTGAGTTCAAGGCCACCCTGAACTGCATAGTGAGGTTCTGTCTCAAAAGGGGAAGAGAGGGAGAGGAGAG
>NW_004524594.1:786880-789089 GCF_000260255.1 Octodon degus | reverse complement strand
AAGGAAAGGGAGAGGGAGAGGGAGGAACAGACACACAGAGAGATAGAGAGACTGAGAGACCGACTGACGGACCATGTATGCAGAACCCTGAGAGACTCGGCACCAAGTCCTGGGCCCAGATATATCAGACGCCACTAAAAGTAAGCTTCAGAGCAGCTTCTTCAGCGACTCAGAACCACAACCTACTGGCCAGTGATCACACAGAACTCTGCAACCAACCACACAACCCCAAAGAAGCTGCCTCAGTGACAGTGTTTTTCCAGCATTTAAAGTTCTCTCTTCTTATCGGCCACAGTTGCAAATATGTGCAAAGAACTGTTTCATCCGCACTCAGCTAACAAATTCTATTCCCAACTCTGCTGCTTATGACTCACCGGAGGCAGGAGGAGCAGTAGAAGGAAAGCTATAAAACAAAGAACCTGATTTTAGTCTTAAACTGATCAGAAATCCAGAATTCAACTGTTTTATTAGAAAATCTCACAACAAACCATGAAAATATCCTTTCAGAAAACAGTAACAAACCCAGTATCTTATGAAAATAGCCTGAAATTTTTCAACATGTCACGTCTCATACTATTCCTTAAATAGACATGACACCAAAAGGCATGAGACAGCAGCCTCTGTAAGCCCAGCCTTGAGACAGCACTGGGAGAGCGCATGCACACTGCCACAAGCTGGCTGCAGAGCCCACAGGGACGGCACATCCCACAGCTCCCTTTCAACAAGCAGTCCCTATACTGCATCCTCTTCCAGAAGGTCATGCACTACATCATTCCTTAAGAAGGAGGCTTCCCATCTTTTTCTACTTGTATTTTGTCAGAAAATTTGTGAGCCAACGAAGGAAGTCAGTTCTCCCCAATAGCTATCTTTATGACTTATTTTTCAAAAGGTCAGCCAGGCATGGTAATGCATCCCTGTAATCTTAGCAACTGTGAGGTTGGGGCAGGAGAATCATGAGTTTAAGGCCACCATGAGCTACATAGTGAGTTCAAGACCAACCTGAACTATAGAGTTATGCAGCAAAATGGTGGGGAGGGGAGGAGAGGCACACACTACTTCAATGAGGGTATTTCTTAAGGAAGTCAAAAAACATTTCTGACACTAAATACCAGTCCAGCATTCTATCCTTAAGATGTTTTGTTAAAATACAAATCTCACTCTTCTACCCATCCCTGAGATTTTTTTTTTTCTTTTTTGGCAGAACCAGGGATTGAACTCAGACCCTTGCACTTGCCAGGCAAGTCGTTATTCTACGGAGCCATCTCCCTAGCCCCCTTGAGATTCTTAAACATTATCTACAATTAATAACTGACAGGCTTAAACAAATCCAAACAGAAGGACAAACAGTTCATCTCTTTCCCTGAGAAACCTCAGTCCTCCACAGAAATGTACACAGACAGATGGACACACAGCACACAAACATAGAGCACTGGCTAAGTCCTGAGCAGGTCTGAGGCAGTGTGGATGCACAGGACAGTGCCTTGCTGTTGGGCTGCTCCTGCTGTTGGTGTACAACTGTAGAAAGCTGAAAAGTGAAGCAGCAGTTTCAGAAGAACCTATTTCCCTCTATGCTCAGAGAAGAGGAAAAAAAAAAAAAAGAGGGAAGAAAGCAGGAATCTGAACAGCTTCCCCATACGTGGCCGCTAGAAGGGGCCATTAGCGAGAGCCCAATTAGCTCACACACAGGCATTATGCTCACAGGCTCCAAAGAAAAACAGACACCCAGGCTGGCACTTGAAGGAAGAAAGTCTAGAGATTCTATTTCAGTCAAGGGACTTCCCAATAATTTCAGTCATTTACACCAAGAATTCCTCAGCCAAGGAAAATAGAAAAGACACTGCAAAAAATGCTAGGTCAGACTCTTATTAGATCAGCAACAGCCACAATGCTCAATCTGTCATTCAAATCTTAAAATATGATGTGCAAAAAAAAGATTATTCCTCACTGTGTGAATAATTCTAACCTTCACTGGCCTTTTACTGCTTCCAGAAGGATAGTCTCATTCTAATTCTCAAGATTGGGGGTCTATTTTTTCCCCTTAGGTTATCATACATAAAAAATAAGTTTGTTGGGGCTAGTGAGATGGCTCAGTGGTCTAAAGCACCTACTTAGAGCAAGCTTAGCAAAGCATAGGGACCGCGGTTCAATCCCCCAGCACCACATGCCAGCCAGCCCCGCCCCCTGGTGGGCTGAGCTGGCCACACACACA
>NW_004524594.1:776432-783932 GCF_000260255.1 Octodon degus | reverse complement strand
GAACTTAAAAATCTTCCAACTTTTATTCACAGTCCCAAAGATGATGTAATGGAGTCAGAAGGTACAAGCTCAAGGAAGAAAAGGTACAAAGAATACACATAGAACAAAAGAAATAAAAGATAGCGAGAAAATTCAGACTATCAGAAAAACAGTTCTGAAAGTGGGTCTCCTCTACTATCAATCAACCTGTAAATAAAGGGTTAAAAACAAAGAGGACATTTATCAAGACAGCATTTAGGACATTATTTAATGTGGGCTCATTCAAAGGAGGATGTAATCACAGGCCAGAAAGTTTGGTAAATGTGGCAACTACTCCAAAGCACTCTAAAGAAAATAGTGCTTTCTGTCTTTTCTAGGAGCACACAGAATAGGGCTGGATAAACTGGATGTAGTGGTATACATCTACAATCTTAGCACTCTGAGATGCTGAGACAGGAAGATCTCAAGTTTGCATCTAGTGTGGGCAACTTAGCAAGAACCTGTCTCAAAATAAAAAATAACTTTAAAAAAAGGGGGTTAGAGACATAGTTCAGTGTGAAGGCCCTAGGTTCAGTCTCTCTCAGGGCTTTCCCATAACCCTCAAAAGCAGTTCAGAATTAAGATGCAGGGCCTGGGATACAGCTCAGTGGCATAGGGCTGGCAAGGATGAGAATCTCTGTTTGATTGCTGGTAGAAGACAGACAGATGGACACAATATCCAAGCCCAAGAATGGCTGCGAGATATGGAAACTGGGAGATGAGAACCAGTTTTTATTTTTATTTTATTTATTTATTTATTTATTTACTGTATCTTCAAGGAAGGGTCTACAGGGTGTTCAGGGTCCACTACTAGATCAGACTCCTACTGATTCTCCTGTTTACAGCCTCCCAAGTGCTGGGATTACAGTCGTGCACCACCAGGCCCAGTCTCAATTGCCATCTCAGTATGCCCCGGGGGGGCGGGGCTGGCACAGCAGGCCCAGGGATCGAACCCTGGCCCCTGAACCAAATTTTAAAAAGAAAAACTAGTATCAAAACCTAGAAGTCGGGGCTGGTGAGATGGCTCAGTGGTCTAAAGCACCTACTTAGAGAACAAGCTTAGCGGAGCACGGGGACCGCGGTTCAATCCCCCAGCACCACATGCCAGCCAGCCCCGCCCCCTGGTGGGCTGAGCTGGCCACACACACACACATAAATAAATAAATGGGAAAAAAAAAAAAAAACCCTAGAAGTCAGGAGATGTCATTCACATAACTTGGAAGGAACCAAGTAAAGGTGAAACACCCAACTTTCCCAGCTACTAAATGACTCGTGGGAAAGTTACTTCCACAGGAACTCCACTATGATCAATGCATATCCTCTGAATTCAAAGATATGAAAATGCTATCTGCCTTTAACTACATCTCTGGGCTAGGAGTGTAGCTCATTGGTAAAACACTTGCCTAGCATGCATGAGCCCTGGATTATTAATTCCTAGCATCTAGCACCTAAAGAAAAACCAAACACACACATGTCCTCCCAATTTCCTTGTCATTTCTACTAGGGTACATTATCCCTACTTTTCAATAAGAAAACAGGTAAATAGGGATGGGGAGATAGCTGAGCACACTAAGCGCCTGCTTAAGCAAGTACAGGGTACAGTGTTCCATCCCTGGCATCATATAAATGCCACCTCCACCCCTGGGTATGCTAAACCAGCCACCAAGTCTGGGCGTGATGGTAAACATCTGTAATCCCAGTGCTGGGGAGGCTGAAAACAGGAGGATCACTACAAATTCAAGCTGTGTAGTGAGACCCTGTCTGTACCAAATACATAAGAGACACACACACAGACAGAACAGGTAAATAGTCTTGGTAAGGTGAATAAAAACATACCATCACAGGGCTGGTGAGATGGCTCAGTGGTCTAAAGCACCTACTTAGAACAAGCTTAACAAAGCACAGGGACTGCGGTTCAATCCCCCAGCACCACATGCCAGCCAGCCCCGCCCCCTGGTGGGCTGAGCTGGCCACACACACACACACACACACACATAAATAAAATAAATTTAAAAAAAAACCATACTGTCACAGCAATAAACAGATACGACCTTTTTCCTAGTTCTCTTAAAAGAGTGCCAGGAATAAGACACTAAGTTTACACTGCCTGTTAACTGGAAAAGTTACACTGCCACACAAAAGTAGTATACAATTACTTCACTCCCATGAGACTGGGTCTCACTAAACAAGAAAGGTACTGGAAAAGAGCATAGCGTTTAACTGAGAAGACTGGCAAGCCAGTCCTACCCTATTCCATTTTTCTTTTTTTGCAGATCTGGAGATTGAACTCAGGCCCAAGCGCTTATTCTACTGAGCTATCTCCCTGGCCTCCCTACTCTATTCCTTAGAAGACAAATACTCCAAATAAAGGCCTGTTCTCACTGAGGTCACTAACCTGAGGCTTCCACCTACACAATGGAATAAGCATCCAGCATCTGTATCTCACCCACTTTCCTGCTTGTGCTCTCTCCCAGGATCAACATGAGGTCAGACAAAACTAGTTCTTTTCATTAGATTATAATTTAGTATTTTTTATCAGAGAATCCTGTACTGTATGACGACTTTTTATGCAGAAAGTCACAAGTCAGCAGGGCCTGGTACCACATGTGTGTATTCCCAGCACCTGGGGAGGCTGAGGCAAAGGATTGCTGTGAGCTCAAGTCTGAACTGCACAGTTTCTCAAAAACACAAAAATTAAAGAAAAAAATGTCATCAATCCAATCAAGACCCAGAATAACAACTACACAATGTTTTAATAAATGAGGACAGGCACTGTAGATAAAGGCTAGCGTTACAAGTTTCTTTCAGAGCCATGCCACATCTAATGACTACAATATCTAATTACCTTAATTGCCCTGGATGTGCAAGAAGTGCCACTGGTCATGAAACTCCCTAACATTAAATACTCCACTACATTATTACAGCATTCTACTGTACTAAAATCAAAACAGCAAAAAGACTGCCAACAGCATTTGCATTTTAATTCTCTGGTAACATACAAGTAAATATTAATATTGGACAAATTCTGCATTTCTAGGTAAAGACGCCTAATATTGGACAAATTCTGCATTTCTAGGTAAAGTCTCCAAGGGGGACAGAGGGGATCTGATTGTAAGAAGTTAAAGCTGGGTATGGTGCCACATGCTTGTAATCACAACATTTGGAAGTCTGATGTCAGAGGTTTACCATGAGTTTTAAGCTAGCTTTGGCTATACAGTGAGTTCGAGGTCAGCCTGAACTAACATAGTGAAACCCTGTCTCAAAAAAAAAAAAAAAAAAAAAAGGCTGGTGAAGATAGCTCAGTGGACTAAGTACCTGCTTAGGCAAGCACAGGGACCAGGGTTTGATCCCCAGCACCACACACCGCACGAGCCTTGCCCTTGGGTATGTGGAGCTGGCCACCAACACTGAACACCTGCACTGGGGAGGCTGAAAATAGGAGGATCACTTTGAGTCCGAGCTGTGTAGTGAGACCCTGTACCATGTACCAAATACATTGAAAATAAAATAAAAAACTAAATAGTGAGATCCTATCTCAAAGCACCACAAAGAAAAACAGACTAAAAATATTTCCCCTGGTTGGGCATTATGGCACACATCTATAGCACCTATAGCACACCCCAGCACTCAGGAGGCTGAGGGAGGAGAATCACTGCAAGTTCCAAGGTGTCCTAGACTACACAGTAAATCTAGACCCTGTCTCAAAAAAAAAGAAAAAAAATCTGGATATCTTATCAGAAAACACATGTCTGTGCTCTGCTTTAATTAAAAGGTACAACACAGGAAAATCAAGTTCAAGAAATTTGAATCTTGTCTAGAAAACTTAGCAAGACTCAAAAATAACATAAAAAAGGGCTGAGGAGCCTGGGGACGCGCCTGGGGACATTACTCAGTGTCACGCCTATCAAGTACAACCCCCCTGCAAAAAAAAAAAAAAAGGAAAGAAAGTGCTGAGGATACAGCTCACTGTCAGAGTGGGTTTGATCTCCAGTACGCCCAAGGTAAGATAAACCACACCTGAGTCTCTCACTGGCAAGGGTATTAAAAGTGATGGGCACACCAAGCAATGTGACATGTGGAAGGTAGACCTAAAAAAATCTTGATACACTTGTACAATAATTACCAAAATAATGTTAAATATTAAACCCAAAACTCATTTTTTATGGACATGCATACTGTAAACAATAAAGAAAGCATTCACAAATTCCCCATAGGAACAAACACTAAACAACTTGCACATCTGGCTTCGATTTTGCTTTAAAAATGTCTAACATGGAGCCAAGGAGATGGCTCAGTAGAATAAGCGCTTGCCTGGCATGGGCCTGAGTTCAGTTTCCAGTTCTGAAAAAAAAAAAAAAAAAGAACCAGAAAAATGTCTAACACCTTTTTCAGATTCTGGCTCATAACTATCTCATCTTATTAAGCACATTATAAAGTACTTTCAGCTTGATAGAGCATTTATCATTATCTCTTCCTTCCTACTCATTAAAGGACAAGCTTATTCAAATATGGCATTTTCATATCAAATTCTAGGGTTTGGGCATAACATAACTCATCTAAAAAACTATCTGTTCTGTCATAACTGACAAGCATGACTTCAATGAATATAAACAGGTTAATAAACATTTAGAGTGCTCGCTTCAGCAGCACATATACTAAAAAAAAAAAAAAAATTTAGAATTATGAGGAAAAAGTACTAAGCATTCACCATTAAAATGGGAAATCATGGCCGGGGAGTTAGCTCTGTAGAATAAGCGCTTGCCTGGCAAGTGCAAGGGCCTGAGTTCAATCCCCGGTTCCGCAAATAAAAATAAAAATAAAATGGGAAATCATGCAAAAACCATTTTCTCTCAGAACTCCAGCAGTGTTCCAAAAAAAAAAAAAGAACTCCAGCAGTGGGCCTCTTGCCAACTTCACTGGTAAGCTCACCCTGAGGAAAAAGGGGAAGGTTGCCTACCTGACATGCTGTGGAAGGGAGTCCCTCACTGGGCAGAAAGGCTCATTTTGTGACCTCTTGAGCCCTTTCCTCTAACTTCAGGAACAGATTTCATAATTAAAGCAGAGGCAATGTGTGGCTAGAGACAGAACAGGTGCTAAGGAAATTTAAAGGCCTGGGGGAGGGGGCTAAGGCATGTGGACTGCTTTATCACTGAAAGCTCTAAAAGGTTTTAGAGCTTTAATTAGCCGAGGCTGAAACCCTGCTTCTGCCTCTACAGGGACTCATTTCATTTCCTTTACCGCAAAATTACGAGGTTAGACAAGAAAACTCTGAGACTTCTAATACTGTACCTAAGCCTCTGATGGCACCCACTACCTTTTCACTGCTGCATCTAACCATAATTAGGAAGTTTTTTAAGCCTCTAATTAATAAAACATACAAATTAAAACCTTAAACTTTCTTTTCTATTTCTGGCTCAGTGCAAATGTGCAACAATGTGTTCGAAGGAATGGCTAATACCACATAATTCTTGATATGCCAGCTTTTCTTTGAACCCCAATGACAGATACACAGTGACAAGCTGTAAGCTAGAAGGCTGTTACTATGGAGACTCACTAGGATTCTTGGGGGTGGATCCTGCAGGCTCCCCCACCCCCAACAGAAACTTTTTTGGATATTCTGAATCTAGCAAATCAGAAAGTTGATCCAGTTTTTCTTCAGCAAGCTGACTTCAAGAAATATTACCAAATAATATACAATTCTGAAGAAACACTAAAATCTGTTTTATTAAAAAATTAGGGGGCCAGAGAGATAGCTCAGTAGAATAAGCGCTTGCCTGGCAAGCACAAGGGCCTGAGTTCAATCCCTGGTTCCACCAAAAAAAAAAAAAAAAAGAAAAAAATACTTCAAAGTCTTATATTTTTTCCTCTCAATTGACTAAACTAATACAAGTTTCAATGACTTAGATATACTGCTCTCCCTTTCAGACCATCACCTTGTGTGTGTTATACTATGGTTTAGTATTCTTCTAAAACCTCAGTGTTCCCCAAACCACAAGAAATCTGCTCTGGGGCCAGGGAGATGGCTCAGTGGAATAAGCGCTTCCCTGGCAAGCGCAAGGGCCTGAGTTCAATCCCCGGTTCCACCAAAAAAAAAAAAAAAAGAAAGAAACCTGCTCTGTGTAGACAAAGATGATGTAATTCACTGAAAGCTGCCGCTGCCAGGTGAATGTGCTGCCACTCAGATCCTGGGGATCAGAGCTTCGTGCTTGCAGAAGACACCTTAACAGGGGGTCTGGTCTAGCTCAGTTCTTTAAGTGGCTGCTTCCACAAACCTGTTAGCCTCAGGTTGCTGTAAGTTCGATCCCCACAACACTCCAGCCAGCCAAGCCTGCCCTTATTCCATTGGGGGGGCCCACCCATTAGCTCAGTTGTTTAAGTGCCTGCTTAAAGGAAGCAGTCAGTCTCTGGGAGGGGTGGTTCGATTCCCAGATACTCAAGGCAATCCAGACCAGCGCTGGAGGCAATCTGGAGCCGCAAAAAAAAAAAAAAAGAAGACACCTTAACAAACCAGATCGTTTACAAGCCCAATCTGTGAATCTGGTTTGTTCTGAGAAATGAAGCACTCAGAAGACAAAAGAAATTTTTTTCTAATTTGTAAGCTTCCTGGAACTGAATAAAGTCTTTCTGCATGTCTTAGCCCAGAACAAAGCACACCAGACAAATGAACATTAATAAATATCAATGTCAGTTGATTTCATCGTAACATTCTAGAACTTCAACCATTCTAGGCCTGATCCACAATTTAAGAGCTAAGCAGTACCTTAAAAAGCTCAAGAAGTATCCTTATGCTCATAAAAACCAACGACCTCAAATAATCAATAATTAAAAAGTCTAAATATAAATGCCAAAAATAAATAAATATAAATGCCACGAAGATAAAATACGCTGGAAAGCAAATTCATAACCATTTCATAAAAGTGAAACAGCCAACAGGAAAAGCAAATGGCTCTAAGGAACCAGGAAATCACGTAAGCAAGCAATAGGCATCAAGAAAGTTCACAAAAATATTTTATCTGTTTTTCCTACATTTACTCATCTAAGCTTACCTGTAACAAGCCCACATGGTTTATTTTGTACTTGGTCTCAACTATGTATTTCAGGTTGATCTTGAACACCCCCCCCCCCATTCTTCTTCCTCTGACTGCAGAGATTGCTCCGCAGCAGCATAAGCACCTGCCTGGCAAGTGCAAGGTCTCAGAGTTCCATCCCTGGTATGACATGCTGTGCCAGCCCCTGACCCCCAAACATGCTGCACCACCCTGAAACCAGGCGTGGTGGTACACACCTGTAATCACAGCACTAGGGAGGCTGAGACAGGAGGATCACTACCAGTCCAAGCTGCGTAGCAAGACCCTGTATCTAAAATTAATAGAAGGGGAGCTGGAGAGATAGCTCAGTGGTCTAAAGCACCTACTTAGAACAAGCTTAGCAAAACACAGGGACCACGGTTCAATCCCCCAGGACCACATGCCAGCCAGCCCC
>NW_004524594.1:769797-775746 GCF_000260255.1 Octodon degus | reverse complement strand
AAAATCAGATACCAAATTAAAAAGTGTCAGGTATGGCAGCACATGCCTATAACCACAGCACTAGGGAGGCTAAGGAAGGAAGATCACCATGAACTCAAGGTCAGCCTGGGCCGGGCTATATAATGAGTTCAAAGCCAGCCTGAACTATATGAGACCCTATCTCAAAAGTAACAAGATAAGTGTAGCTGGGAAAGGAAGCACATGACTGTAGCCCCAGCATAAGGCTGAGGCAGGAGGATTATTCTGAGTTTGAGGCCAGCCTGAACTACACAGTGAGTTCAAGGCCAGCCCTGCCCCCAAAACAAAATAATAACAATACAAATGTATTCACTAGAAATAAAACAAATTTGGGCCGGGGAGATAGCTCAGTAGAATAAGTGCTTCCCTGGCAAGCACAAGGGCCTGAGTTCAAACCATGGTTTCGCCAAACACAAAACAAAACAAAGCAAAACAAAACAAAACAAAACGGAAAAGAAAAGACCAAATTTATGAGCCTCACAAAGAAATATTTCTTCAAAATGGTGGCTCATTTACACTTCCTATCTGAAATAGCAGTCACTGCAGCCAGGCCTGGAATGTAGCTCAATACAATACTGGAACATTTTTATTTAGCTACTGCAAACAAAATACACTAGAATTAAAAGAAAAAAGGTACAAAGTTATGAGTGGCAACACACACCTATAATCCTAGCCCTGGAGGCCAACCTGAGCTACAGAGTAAGCTCAAGACCAACCTAAATGAACTACATGGCAAGAACCTGTCTCAAAAAGAAAAAATAAGGGCCAGTCAGCTCAGTGGACTAAAGTGCCTGCTGTGCAGGCCCCGCCCCTGGGGCACCATGAGATGACTCGTTATGGTGGCTGCATCTGGGAGGCTGAAAACAGGAAGATCACTACGAGTCTGATCTAATATTAATAGTAAGATTCTATAGACCCTTATTAAACACATTTTAAAACAGAAAAAATAATAGTAATCATCATCATCTTTAAAAAAAAATTTATTATAAACAGCGTGGTGGCACAGCTGTTATCCCAGCACTCAGGAAGCTGAGGCAGGAGGATCACAGCAAGTTTCATGCCAGCCTGGACCTCATAGCAAGACCCTGACTCAAAACACACTTGTGAAATAAATAAAATACACTTCTGAAAGAAAGCAAGCACGTAGAGCATGATGGTACGTGCCTGTAATCCCAGCACTTAGGAAGCTGAAGCAGCAGGATTGCAATTTCAAGGCCAGCCTCAACTACATGGCAGTATTCTGTCTCAAAACACGAGAGAATAAGGCACAAAATCCATCACCTGGGGCTGGTGAGATGGCTCAGTGGTCTAAAGCACCTAGTTAGGGGCTGGAGAGATGGCTCAGTGGTCTAAAGCACCTACTTGGAACAAGCTTGGCAAAGCACAGGGACCGCGGTTCAATCCCCCAGCACCACATGCCAGCCAGCCCTGCCCCCTGGTGGGCTGAGCTGGCCACACACACACACACACACACACAAAATAAAATTTTTTAAAAAAATCCATCACCTTTATTTGACAAAACACCAAAGAGAAGCACTCTATATGCTAAAAGCAACAACAAAGGCAACTGCTTACACTGTTGACAAACCAAGATCACCAGCTACTTTATTGGGGTACAGGGAGGCCCTGGGATGATGGGGGCATACTAGGTACTGAACCTGGAAGTGCTGGCTACATCCTCAACATTTTTTTTTTGTACAATGGTCTCAATAAGTAAGTTCCCCAGGATAGACTAGAACTTGTGATCCTCCTCTTTCAGCTCACTGAATTAAAACTACCACATCTTCCTTCCAGCAGCCTTCTGCGTGGCACTGAGGAGACTGGTGGGGGAAAGAGATGACCTTCCAAAGAACTATGATCTCTGACGTAAGTATTCTAAAACTAAATTTAAAATGTGTTATGAAGAGCTCTACACTGAGTCTTATTTAAAGGTCTTTAGGTTTTAAGTAACTGAAAACCTTCAAACTTGCTTAAGCAAAAACTGGAATTAATCAACAGAACAGAGTATCTCACTTGAGTTAACATGCCCTCAATTCTCCTAATTCAGGGGAACTATTCCATTTAAAAATTGCAACTCTATTCCAATTCAAATTCCTAAAAGTACTGAGTGTGATGCCACACATCTATAACAGCACTAGGAGACTGAGACAGGAGGATCCACACAACCTGGGGACCAGCCCAGGCTACAAAATGAAACCCTCTCAAAAAAAAAAAAAAGAAAAAAGAAATCACACACTGTATAAAGAAAGAAGCCGGCCCTACGCTGGAAAGATGGCGGAAGAAGAGCAAAGAAAAAAGATCCCCTTGGTTCCAGAAAATCTCCTGAAAAAGAGGAAGGCTTCTCAAGCCCTCAAAGCCACCCAGGCAAAGCAGGCACTTTTGGCAAAGAAAGAGAGGAAGGTAAAGGAGATCAGATTTAAGCGACTGGAATCCTTCCTTCATGATTCCTGGCGGCAGCGGCGTGTCGGGGTGCGTGTGAAACGACTCGAAGTGAAACCTCACACTTTGGAAGCACCTGATGAACATTCCTTGGCCTTCGTTGTCTGCCTCCAAAGTATTAACAGGGTGAGTTCACGAGTACAGAGGACCATTGCAAGACTTCACCTGAAGAAGCTGTTCAGTGGTGTCTTTGTTAAAGTCACCCCCCAAACTCTCAAAATGCTATGAATAGTGGAGCCTTATGTGACCTGGGGATTTCCAAATCTGAAGTCTGTCCAGGAACTGATTTTGAAACATGGACAGGGCAAGATTAAGAATAAGACCTTCCCACTGAAGGATGTGATCAAGGAGCACCTGGAGACTGGAAGGCTGGAGACTGGAAGGAAGTATAAGGGAATTGGCATGGCAGGCACTTCTCAGCACCGCCCAGTTTCAAAGAAGAGTTCCATTGTTCCCCATCATGCCACAGCTGAAATCAACTTTCTGTGGAGGAAGAGGTCCTGTTTTGCTGCATCTTCTGTACTGGGGCTCACTGTTGGTGAATGACTTGGAGCTGTGGACCCAGCCCAGAGGCATACTTGAGTCTAGAGCCCCAGAACTCTTTTGAAAAGACTGAAAATACAGTTACAACTGTCTGGAAAAAAAAGAAAAAAGAAAGAAGCCAAGGGCCGGCCTGATAGCTCGGCGGACTAAAACACCTGCTTAGGCAGAGTCCAGAGGCGGGGGTTCGAGCCCCAGTGTGCCCTGCCCGCAGAGTGCGCTGAGACTGCAATTGAGAGTGGGCGTGGGACTGGGCATGGTGGCTCATGCCTATAATCCCAGCGCTTGGGAGGCTGAAAACAGAAGAAATCACTACAAGTCCGATCTATGTAATGAGACCCTATAGACCCGGTCCTAAATACAGGAAAAAAAGAAAAAAAAAAGAAAGAAAAGAAAGAAAAAAACAAGCCAGTTTTCATTCTCAACAAACTTAGTCTGCTGGGCCAGATATGGAAGCTGAGGCAAGAAGATTTACGAGTTTGAAGCCAAGGCTAGCCTGACCTATTAATGAGAGCGTGTGTCAAAAATAAATAAGTATCTTAAAATATGTTGGTATGGTGGTACACACCTGTAATTCCAGCATTCCCATAGGCTGAGGCAGGAAGCCTGCATGTCTGACCCCAGCCTAGGTCACTTGATGAATTTGCAATAAAATAGGCTGACTTAAAATAAAAGAACAAAACAACTAGGGACACAGTTCAGTGCAAAGACCCTCAGTAGTTCAATCCACAGTACTATTATCTTTCCCCTGAAAAAAAAAAAAAAAAAAAAAAAAAAAAAACCACTCAGTGAAAAGCCAGATGTAAGGGCTAGCCAGATAGCTCACTGGACTAAAGCACCTGCTTTGACAGAGCGCAGTGGCCAGGTTTGATCCCGGGCATGCCTTGCCAGGCCTGTCCCTGGGGCACACTGAGATGGCGACTGAGACTGGGTGTGGTGGTGCACACTTATAATTCCAGCTCTTGGGAAGCTGAACACAGGCAAATCACTATGAGTCCGATCTACATAGTGAGACCCTGTACACCCTGTCCTCAATTCATAAAAAAAGAAAAAAGAAAAGAAAAGCAAGATGTGGTGGCGCACATCTGTATTCCCAGAGGCTTAGCAGGAGGATCATTGCAAGTTCAAGACCAGCCTGGGCTACAAAGTGAGCTCAAGGGGGCTTGCTGGTTAGCTCAGTTTTCTAAAGTGCCTGCTTGGGCAAACTCAACTCAGGTGCAGGGGACCACAGTTCGATCCCCACACCACATGCTACACCAGACCTGCCCTAAAGGCAGCCTGAGCCAGCCAAAAAAAAAAAAGGAATCTTTCTCCCCAAAGTGACCTCAAGGCCAGTCTGAACTACAGAGTAAGACCCTATTTCAAAAGACTCCCCTCAAGATAAAACGCACCAAAAAATCCCTCAGGGAAATGAAAAAAGATATCATTAAAAACTAACACTAAGTTACACCTTGTAAGATAGTACTAGAATGAAAAAATGGAAAAGCTTCATAAATGTTAGTTGTGACAAACAGGAAGTGAAATAGAATCAAGGAGGGACTAAAGAACTCTTAAATCAATGCAGTGATTGCTCCTCTTGTTCTAAGCATGTGAGGAAAATAATCTTTCACCACAGAAACAGCTTCCAGTGGAATATCCTTGATGAAAGCCCACCATAAGGCTTCTGACTACAAAGCAGTCCTGCTGCAAATCGTAGCAGTCTTCAGCCAGCTGACGTCATTGCCATCACTCTGACTTCCTTTCACTTCCTGATGAAACAAAACTCTGGCTCAGATAGCACTTGGAATCAGGCCAAGTGGCCAGTGAGTGGCACAGGTCCCTCTCACTGGTAAATCCCACCAATGCAGCATGGTCTGTCAGCAGCAGCCTCACCCAAACAGGCAATTCCTCCAGGAAGGAAAGAAACACATGTCAAGCTATGTGACTGCAGTGTGGGGGCAGGGGCCTGACCCCAAAAAAGAGTATCTCCCACACACAAAAGCTGCAAGCACAAAGAAACTGGAAAAAGCCTACAGTAAACTATCTGTACAAAAACATAAGCTGGCAAAAGCTTAATAGATGTCCACATAATAAAAAGTCTATTCACAGCAGACTAGTAGCTACCCCACAATATCTATCACCCAGTATCACACATTCCTACAGTCATTCCAAGAACCTGTTTCAATCTCACAAGAAAGAAAAAGGTAAAACAACAAAGAGAAAATGGTGATAACTTTAAATTTAGGGATCCTTCTACTGAAGTGTAACAATTTTATATAAATCAGAATTATTGATCTTTCAAAATTAAACACCTCTGGCACCAAGATTTCCGTAAAATGCCAGAGGACATATCCCCTCAAAAAGTTTCATGGGGCTGGGGAGATGGCTCAGTAGAATAAGCGCTTGCCTGGCAAGTGCTAGGGCCTGAGTTCAATTCCCAGTTCCGCAAAAAAAAAGTTTCAGAGGCCGGTAAGAGAGCTCAGTACATTAAAGTACCTGCTTAGGCAGATGCAGGGAACAGGTTCAATCCAGAGTGCCCTGCCAGCCCTGGGGGGTTGAGAGAGAGAGGAAGAGAGAGGGAGAGAGGGAGGGGGGAGAAAGAGGGAGAGAGAGGAAGAGAGAGGGAGGGAGGGGGAAGGGGGAGGGGAGGGAGAGAGAGAGAGAAAATGAATATCAAACACAGGACTTTGCATGTGCCAGGCAGGCGTTGTGTCACTGAGCTATATGTGCCCTGCTCCCTCCCTTTTTTTGAAGACATGGTCTGCTATATTGCCTGAGGCTGGCCTAGACCCTATAGTCTCCAGCCTCAACCTCCAAAACAGGCGCAATTACAGGCATATGCCACCACACCCAGCTCAAGGCTTTGTTTTTCTTTTACATTTAGTGTGTGTGTGTGTGTGTGTGTGTGTGTGTGTGTGTGTGGCCAGCTCAGCCCACCAGGGGGTGGGGCTGGCTGGCATGTGGTGCTGGGGG
>NW_004524594.1:762276-768736 GCF_000260255.1 Octodon degus | reverse complement strand
AGGAACCCGGGATTGAACTCAGGCCCTTGCACTTGCCCAGCAAATACTTATTCTACTGAGCCATCTCCCTGGCCCATCTCTGCCTTTTTAAAATTGTTTTTATCCATGATTAAATTATCAGAAGGTTATACTCTTTTTCCAGAGCATTCTAACTTGACTTCATTAGGAACAAATCTTCACATTCACACTTCACCAATTTATATATTCTTTAACTCATTTGTAGAATGATAATGATATAGAAGAATGAAATCGCCAGCCTGAAAGATAACCTGGGCTGAATTCATGTTCTCTAAAACTGAAGAATGAATTTTAGGAACAACAGAGGATAAGAGCAGAATATATTGGGTCTGGGGAGATAGCTCAGTGGTTTAAGTGCCTGCCTGGCAACTTGTAAGGAAGGTCCTGGGTTTGATTCCTAGTATCCTACCCCCCAAAAAAGAATGTCTTTCTTTTAAAAAGCAGAATATATTTATTGGGGTAAAGAAAGCTTCCGTCTGATAAAGTGACAGAAGGGGACTTCAGTGAGTTGCCCAGGGAATACTTTTGATCAGAGAATGGTTCATTTTGTTTGGGGAAAAAAAAAGTACTCTACCTTCCCAACACCTAAAAAAAGTCCTGTCAGGCATGGTGATACATGCCTGTAATCCCAGTAATTGGAAGGCTGAGTCAAGAGGTTCACTATGATTGACTTCAAGGCCAACCTAAACTGCATAGGGAGACTTTGTCTCAAAGCAAAATACACACAAAGATAAACAAAAATCTTAAGTGTTAAATATCATGAAGGCAGGGCCAGGGAGATAACTCAGTGGAATAAGCGCTTCCCTGGCAAAGTGCAAGGGCCTGAGTTCAATCCCTGGTTCTGCAAAGAAAAAAAATATCGTAAGGGCTATAAAACTTCTTCAGGACGCTGAGTTGACTGAATAATATCTCTGTGCCTCAAGGATTAATATTAAATTCCTTTCTTTACTAAAAAGGTTGAGCCAGGCATGGTGGTACAGGATCACTCAGGAGGCTGAGGCAGGAGGATCACAGGGATTTCACACCAGTGTGGGATTATATATAATAAGTTCAAGGCCAGCCTGAACACACAGACCCTTTCTCAAAACAACAAAAAATAATAATAAAAACAATAAAAAGAAGGTTGGATTCCTCAGGAGGTAAAGGTAAAGAGAGTCACCAATAACAAATGCTGGTAGGGAACAAGGAACAGCTCCGTTGTTGGGAGTACAAACTGGTGCAACCACTGTGGAAAGCAGTAGAGAGATTCTTCAAAAAACTAAAACTCGAGGTTCCATGTGACCTAGCATTTCCCTTCTTGGTAACTTCCTGAAAAAACTGAAAACACCATACCACAGCAACATACACACAGCCATGTTTATTGCAACATAGCTCTCTAAATCTTGGAAACAGCCCAAATGCCCATCAACCAATGAATGGATAAGGAAGATAAAGGTTTCTTTTTCCCCACATACAGTATTAGCCATAAGGAAAGATAAGCTTGAGACATTCCTAGGTAAATAAACACACCTTGAGAACATACTTTTCTTTTTCCCTTAAGTCCTTTTTTTGGGGGGTGGGGGGTAGTACAGGGTCTCACTATGCAGCTCAGACTCATAGTGATCCCTCTTGCTTTCAGCCTCCCCAGCAATGGGGCATGCACCACCATGCCTAGACTCGGTCACCTGCTCAGCGTGCCCAGGGGCAGGGCCATTGTGGCATGGAGTACCTGGGATCAAACCCCAGTCCCTGCACTTGCCTAAGCAGGTGCTTAGTCTGCTGAGCTATCTTACCAGCCCTCTTTTAAGTATTTAGTACAGGGTCTATAAAGTCTTACTACACAGACCAAGACTCATAGTGATCCTCCCATTTTCAGCCTCCCAAGTGCTGAGACTACAAGCACACGCCACCATGCCCAGTCTCAATCACCATCTCAGCATGCCCTGGAGGCAGAGCCAGCACAGCTGCCGGGATCAAAGGTTCCTGCATCTACCTAAACATGTGCTTTCATCCACTGAGCTATGTGGCAGGCCCTCACCGGCCCTCTTAAGTCTTTGACACAGGATCTAGTTACACAGTTCAAGCTGGCCTACAGCTCACTTCATAGCCCAGGTTCATCTTGAACTCCCAACGATCCTCCTGCCTCAGCCTCCCAAATGCGGGGATTACAAGTATGCACTACCATGCCCAGGTGATACTACTTTTCTGATACCAAGAATCAAATTTTTAAAAAAAGGAAGAATCAAATTCAAGACCTTGTGCTTAGCACAGTGGCCAGCCAGAGATTGATTCCCGGCATGCTGTGCTGGTCTCCCCACACACACACACACACCAGTCCCACCCCCAGGGGTGCGCTGAGATGGTGATTGAGACTGGGCATGGTAGTGCACATCTGTAATCCCAGCAGCTCTTGGGAGGCTGAACACAGGCAGATCACTACAAGTCCCATCTACATAATAAGATCCTGTAGGTCTTTATTAAAATGAAAAAAAAAAAAAAAAAAAACCTTGTGCTTGCCAGGCAGGGGCTTGTGGCACTGAGCTATATCCCCAGCCCAAGAACATACTCTCACATACATGTGTAAACATTGCATAGTTTCAAAAGCATCAATAAGGACCAAAATGTGTAATAGAAAATGGGGAGAGGGGCTGGAGAGATGGCTCAGTGGTCTAAAGCACCTACTTGAAACAAGCTTGGCAAAGCACAGGGACCGCGGTTCGATCCCCAGCACCACATGCCAGCCAGACCCGCCCCCTGGTGGGCTGAGCTGGCCACACACACACACAATAAAATAATAAATGTAATAAATAAAAATAATAAATAAATATTAAAAAAAAAAAGAAAATGGGGAGAAATTCAAATGAAGGATTAGGGTACAAGGAAAAAGAATAAGGAAAAATGGAAGCAAAGCTTTTGTAAATAAAGAGGGAAAGAGGGACTAAAGAGAAGGAAGTAAAAGCAGCAGTAAGATACACCACATACAGGCACGAATCCCCTGTATCGACCACTATATCCCCTATGACCCTATGATGAACATCACCACTATGTGTGTGTGTGTGTGTGTGTATGCGTGCATATATACATATACATACATATATATATATATATATATATATATATATGTATGAAAGGGCCGGGGAGATGGCTCAATAGAATAAGCACTTTCCTGGCAATCACAAGGGTCTGAGTTCAATCCCCAGTTTCGCTAAAAAATAAAAAATAAATACAATGTTACAAGGAAAATATATTCAGATAAAAATATGATTTTTCCCCCTGCATGCTGTGCTGGCCCTGCCCACTGAGATGAGACTGAGACTGGGCGTGGTGGCACCTGCCTGTAATCCCAGCATTTAGGAGGCTGAAAACAGGAGGATCACAATTCCAATCTGTGTAGTGAGACCCTGCAGACCTTTACTAAATGCACTTTTTTTTTTTTTTGGCAGAACCAGGGATTGAACTCAGGCCCTTGCACTTGCCAGGCAAGCGCTTATTCTACTGAGCCATCTCCCTGGCCCCTTAAATGCACTTTTTTTAAAGTGATTTTTTTTGTTTGTTTCTTTTAATGTATTTGGTACAGGGTCTCACTACACAGCTCTGATTCATAGTGACCCTCCCATTTTCAGTCTCCTCAGTGCTGGGATTACAGGTGTGTGCAATGCCTGGTCAAAAAACACAAACTTTTTCATAATACCACATGTCTGTCATCCCAGTATTCAGGAGGCAGAGGCAGAACTGCCCAAAAAGAGTTCAAGGTCAGGGGCTGGGGGAGATAGCTCAGAATAAGTGCTTACTTGGCAAGCACAAGGGCCTGAGTTCAATTCCCAGTTCTGGAAAAAAAAAAAAGAGTTCAAGGTCAGCCTAGGGTACGTAGTGAATAAAGCGAAAAATAAAAAACAAAATAGCCCCTCAAAATTAAAAGGAGCTGTATACTTGCCAGGCATATGTAGTACATGCCTATAATCCTAGTACTTGGGGGGCTGAGGCAGAAAGATTATTGTGAGTTCAAGGCCAGCCTGGGCTACATACACAGCAAGACCCTGTCTCAAAAAAAAAAAAAAAAAAAAAAAAGCTGTATAATCAGATCAGCAATTATGATTCCTGGCACCAAAAAAATAAATAAAACGACTGGCAATTAAAATTAAACTAGAGGGCTGGTGAGATGGCTCAGTGGTCTAGAGCACCTGCTTAGTTTGTTGTTTTTTTTTTTTGTTGCTCAAATGCCTTCAGGGCACTTTTGGCCAGCAGGAGAGGTGTGAGGTTCGAACTCCAGCCACCTGAAGCTGACAGCTTTGTGGAAGCAGCCACTTAAAGGCCTGAGCTAGGGCCAGGCCCCCTAGAGCACCTGCTTAGAACAAGCTTGGCAAAGCACAGGGACCACGGTTCAGTCCCCCAGCACCACATGCCGGCCAGCCCCGCCCCCTGGTGGGCTGAGCTGGCCACACACACACACACACACACACACACACAAATAAATTTTTTTTTAAAGTTTAAAATTAAACTAGAAATTAAATTTAAAACATTATAAACTTTAAAAAAATAAAATATTATAAACTTTAATATGGGTTGTTGCATAAGATGCTGTGTCCTGACATGTTTGAAGTTTCCAAGGTTTTAGAGTTAGTGCAGGGGCCAGGGAGATGGCTCAGTAGAATAAATGCTTCCCTGGCAAGCGCAAGGGCCTGAGTCTGATCCCCATTTCTATAAATAAATAAATAAATAAATAAATAAATAAATAAAGAGTTAGTGGACATTCTTAAGACTGGCAACCCTTACACAAGAGCAGGAATCCTATCTTTACAGAACCACAAGGCAAGAAAGCAAAAGAGACATTCCTGATTGGAGAAGCAGAAGAACCTAGCCATAAAAAGGAGTGAAGATCAGATGTGTGTGTTGTACACAGCCATAATTATAGCACTCAGGGACACTGAGACTGGAGGATCACAAGTTCCTGCCCAGCCTGAGCAACTTAGAAAAACCCATCTCAGGGGGCGGGGAGATGGCTCAGTGGAATAAGCGCTTTCCTAGCAAGTGCAAGGGCCTGAGTTCAATCCCCAGTTCTGCCAAAAAAAAAGAAAAACCCATCTCAAAAACATAAAAGGGGGGCTGGTGAGATGGCTCAGTGGTCTAAAGCACCTACTTAGAACAAGCTTGGCAAAGCACAGGGACTGTGGTTCAATCCCCCAGCACCACATGCCAGTCAGCCCCGCCCCGTGGTGGGCTGAGCTAGCCACACACACACACACACACACACACAAATCAAATTTAAAAAAAAAGATATGGTTTAAAAAAAACAAAAACATAAAGGACTGGGGATGTAGCTCAGCACAAAGGCCCACAGTTTAATCCCCAGTACAAAAAAAAGAAAAAAAGAAACAAGGAATGAGGTTCTGATGCACACCACAAAATTCATAGGCCCTGAGAGCAACAGAGTAAGTGGAAGAATCACACTGTGTGATTCCAGCTACCCAAAACCCACAGGACAGGCTCATTCACAGAAATGAAAAGTAAATTGAGGCCACCAGAGCCTGCAGCACAGGAAGACAAGAGTTAATGTTTAATGGCTGCAGGATTTCTGTTTGGGATGATGAAACATTTTTGGAAAGATAATGGTGATGATTTCATATCAACTGGATATAATTAGTGGCACTGAACTGTATACTTAAAAATGGAAGCAAATATCTGAAAACCATATAACCAGTAAAGGGCTAATCCCCAGAAAATATTAACTCAATAATTTAAAAAAAAAAAAAAAGAATATATATAGTTTTGCCATGATGGGACTCAAACATAGGCCTTTGTATATGCTAGGCAAGTGCTCTACCACTGAGCTACATCCCCAGCCCAAATAATCTGATTTAAAAATAGGTAAAGGGCTATACAGAGTGGTACACTTTGGGGAGAATAAGGCAGGAGATCACCCTGAGTTGGAGGGCAGCCTAAACTACATAATGAGACCTTTTCTCAAAAACTAAAACCAAGGGCCAGGGAGATGGCTCAGTGGAATAGGTGCTTCCCTGGCAAGCACAAGGGCCTGAGTTCAATCCCTGGTTCCGCCAAAAAAAAAAAAAAAAAAAAAAAAAGAGTACGAGGAGGAAACAACTGAAACTTGTGCACAGTTGGAGGATTGTAAAGTGCTACAAATACTATGAAAAGCAGCCTGAGGACTCAAATAGAATTACTATATGACCTGGCAGTCCCACTTTGGGGTATAAAAATATAAATTGAGGGCTGGGGAGATAGCTCAGTGGTCTAAGTACCTACCTGACAAGCACAAGGACCCGAGTTTGATCCCTGGTACCACATACCGCACCAGCCCCCAGAATCCCAAGTGTGCTATGCTGGCCCTGAAACTGTGCGTAGTGATCCACACCTATAATCCCAGCGCTGGGGAGGCTGAGACAGGAGGATCACTATGAGTGTGAGCTACATAGCAAAACCTTGTGTCAAACAAATAAAATTTTTT
>NW_004524594.1:759736-761666 GCF_000260255.1 Octodon degus | reverse complement strand
CAGCTCAGCCCACCAGGGGGCAGGGCTGGCTGGCATGTGGTGCTGGGGGATTGAACCGTGGTCCCTGTGCTTTGCTAAGCTTCTTCTAAGTAGGTGCTTTAGACCACTGAGCCATCTCACCAGCCCCCTAAATTCAATCTTTCAGATAGGATGTCGAGTTCAAATCCAGGGATACTCTTACCACTCAGCTGTATCTCTAGCCTTTTTCTTTTCCTGCTGAAAAAGTTATCTCCCTAAATTGCTAGGATATGACTCAAGTATTTGATCCTCTTGCAAATTAGTGACTCTCAAAAAATAAAAATGATTACCTGTACAGCTTACCACACCCTAGGTTCCATCCCTAGTAACATGGGGAGGGGGGTATACCTCTAATTCCAGCACACTGGAAGGCTGAGACAGAAGATCCCAAGTTCAAGTTCTTCCTGGGCAATTTAGCACCTTGGTGAAACCTTGTCTCAAAAGAAAAAAAAAAAAAAAAAAAAGAAAGAAAAAAAAAAAAAAATAGGGGTGTTGGGGATGTAGCTCAGTGGGAAGTCTTGATTCAGTTCCTAGTACTACAAAAATAAACTTTTTTTTACAAAAAGCACTCAATGTAGCGCAGCAAGCCCCAGATTCAATCCCCAATATTTCTCACACAAGGGGGACAAGGGGTGATGGGAACTGTAGCCCAGTGGTAAGAGTACCATGTATAAAGCTCTGAATTCAATCCCTAGTATGTTACCAGGGGCTGAAAGGAGGAGAGAAAAAGGAAGTTTTGTCTTGTTTTTGAGAAAGGGTCTTCCTACGTATTCCAGGCTGACCAACTTGTGTTGATCCTGAGTGCTGGGATATAGGCATGTGTCACCACTCCTCCCTACGAGGGGAGTTTGTTAATGAATAAAGTTTAATATATACAAGACCTTTCCAGACTTCTGGAGAACTATATCCCAAAAACGTGAATGCAGTTCATGTCACAGAACTGTACACCTAAAAATGGTTAAGACAATAATTCATTTTATTTTTTGTCTTTTTTTTAAAGACATGTATTTTTATTTATTTATTGGTGGAACCGGGGATTGAACTCAGGCCCTTGCACTTGCCAGGGAAGTGCTTATTCTACTGAGCCATCAACCCGGCCCCTATTTTTTGTCTTTTTGAGACAGGGTCTCACTATGCAATCCAGGCTGGCCTTGAGCTCACTTTGTAGCCAAGGCTGGTCTGGAACACGCAATGATCCTCCTGCCTCAGCCTCCAAGTGTTGGCATTACAGGGGAGACGGTAAATTTTGTTATGTGTCATCTATCATTATAAATTTTGAAAAGCAATCCAATGTAGGGCCAGCAAAATAGCTCAGTGAACTAAGCTCCTGCTTAGGTAAGCACAGGGGCCTGGGTTCAATCCCTGGCACCACATGCCTCGCAAGCCCAGCTCCCAGGACACACTGAGCCGGGCAATAGAGTCTGGGCATGGTGGCACTCGCCTGTAATCGAAGCACTAGGGAGGCTGAAAACAGGAGGATCACTACGAGTCCAAGCTGCATACTGAGACCCTGCACCAAAAAAAAAAAGGCAATCCAATGGGAGGAGTGTGTCTGTAGTCCAGCTACTCAGGCAGTTAAGTCATGAAGATCCCCTGAGCCCAGGAGTTCAGCCTGGGCAAAATGGTGGGACCCAGTCTCAAAATAAATAAATATTGTGAGGCGTGGTGGCACACTCCTGAAATCCCAGCATTCTAGAAGATAAAGAAGAAAAATCACAAGTTTGACCTCAATGTGGGCAACTTAGTGAAACCTATATCAAAAACAGGGTTTTGGCAGGGCATGGTGGCACACACCTGTAATCCCAGCATTCAGGAGCCTGAGGCAGGAGGATCCTTAGGAGGTCAAGATGAGCCGAGACTACAAAGTGATCTCAAGACCAGCCTGAACTGCATAGTGAGACCCTGTCACAAA
>NW_004524594.1:752236-757236 GCF_000260255.1 Octodon degus | reverse complement strand
ATGGTTCCGTGTAATAAGTGCTTGCCTGGCAAGCACAAGGTCCTGAGTTCAATCCCAAGTACCACCAAAAAAGAGAGAAAAAGACAGAGGACAAAGTGTAAGCAAACCAGTCCTCCACTGGTTAAATCTGAATGCATCCCTCCTTGAGGCCCCCAAAGCTGACAGGAGTCTATGCCCTTTTCCGTGACAGCTCTGCTACTGCAGGCCCACCACAACCACCAGGACTCACATTCCTGCTTCCTCCTGAGGTCACCTCATCAGAAATGCAGCTGCAGAAGCCAAGGTGCAGTTGAGAAAAAAGGTCAAAGGGGGCTGGCAAGATAGCTCAGCAGACTAAAGTGCCTGTGTAGGCAAGCCCTGAGACCGCTGTTCAATCCCCAGCACCACCTGCTCCCAGGGCAGACTGAGCCAACCAAAGTCCTGGCCTGGTGGCACATGCCTGTAATCCCAGTGCTGGGGAGGCTGAAAGCAGGAGGATCACTACCAGTCTGAGCTTCATAGTGAGACCTTGCAATAATCAAATATATTTTTTTTAAAAAAAGCAGTCAAGGCCCCAGAAAAAAAAGGGCCAGGGATATAGCTCAGCAGAACATAAGCAACTACCTGGCAAGTGCAAGCTCCTGAATTTGATTCCTGGCACAAAAGAGAAGAAAAGTAAGGACCAGGGAACTCGGGACTTACACTCTACCTTTAGCAGCACATCCTTTTTTAACAACTTTTTCCAAGGGCTAGCCAAACAGCTCAGTGGATGAAGGCGCCTGCAAGCAGGCTTCTCAGAGGTTCAACCCTGGCCGCTGTGCCTGCCCCACCCCTGGGGACGCAGAGATACAACTGAGACTCAGTGCACACCTTTAATTCCAACTCTTGGGAGGCTGTAAACAGGTGGATCACTATGAGTCTGATCTAGTAGTGAGACCCTGAATACCCTGTAGACTTTCCTTAAAATATAAAAATAAATAAATAAATAATAAAAACTTTAAAAAAGGGGCTGGTGAGATGGCTTAGTGGTCTAAAGCACCTACTTAGAACAAGCTAATCTTAAGCAAAGCACAGGGACCACAGTTCAATTCCCCAGCACCACATGCCAGCCAGCCCCGCCCCTTGGTGGGCTGAGCTGACCACACACACACACAAAATAAATAATAAATTTTAAAAAACTTTAAAAAAAAAAAAAGGGCTGGCAAGTGCACAGGGACCACAATTTGACCCCTGGTACCACATGTTGCACCAACCCCACCCCCAAGGTGGGCTGAGCAGGCCTCACAAAAATATTTTATTTACTTATGTATTTGGTACAGGGTCTTGATATGCAGCTCGGACTCATAGTAATCCTCCCATCTCAACCTACCCAACACTGAGACTACAGCTGTGCGCCACCACGCCTGATTTTGGAGCCAGCATGACATGTAGTACCAGGAATCAAACTCAGGACATTGTGCTTGCCAGACAGGCACTGAGATCGTTGAGCCATCTCCCCAGAATAATAATAACAACAATAATAATAATTATTGTTGTTATTATTATTATTTGAAACAGGATCTCACTGTGTGACCCAGGTTGGCCTCAAACTCAGAGATCTTCCTGCCCCAGTCTCCCAAATTCTGGGATTACAGGTGCCGCACACCACCGTCAGCTCCCAAAACTTAAAAAAAAAAAAAAAAAATCAGGAAACAGCCCAACACAGTAACTGTCAGGTCTCTGCCACCTTCTTTTCCCCCTCTTCCAGACTTTTTTTTTTTTTTGCGGTACCGGGGATTGAACTCAGGACCCTGCACTTGCCAGGCAAGTGCTTATTCTACTGAGCTATCTCCCTGGCCCCCAGACTTGCATATGCTTAAATGAGGAATTTCTCCTTCTGTGCTGAGATATTCATTAAGACCAGCTCAAGTGGGAAAGCTGTACAACACAGAAAAGAAACCATGCCTAGCACCTAGTATTAAATCTTTTTTCTGCTTCTTTTTGAGACTGGGTCTAGCTATGCAGTTGAGGCTGGCCTTGAGCTCACTTTGTAGCCCAGGGTACTCTTGAACTCCCAAGAATCCTCCTGCCTAGGCCTCCTAAGTGCTGGGATTACAGGTGTGCACCACCATAGCCAGCAACCTAACATTAAACCTTAAAAGCAAGAGGAAAAGAAAAATAAACAAGAGGGAGACCAAGAGATGAAGGAAAAACAATTAAGATAGGCTGTGTACATGTGCTGATACCACCCAAGAGATGTATTCAATACATACTGCAAACCTTCACTACTGAAGCTTAAACGAAAAAATAGGCTTGGAGGATGTAGCTCAGCAGCACAGTACCTGCCTGGCAAGCTCCACGTCGTGAGTTTGATTCCCAGTGCCAAAAAAATTATAAAATAAAATCAATCAATCTTGAAAACATCACCAGGGCCGGCCAAATAACTCAGCGGATTGGCCGGGGATTCGATCCCAGGCCTGCCATGCCAGCCCCAGCCCCTAGGCCGCGCTGAGACAGCAATTGAGACTGGGCATGGTGGTTCATGCCTGTAATCCCAGCACTTGGAAGGCTGTAAACAGGCAGATCACTATGAGTCCAATCTAGTAGTGAGACCCTGAGCACCCTGTAGCCCCTTCCCTAAAAAAAAAATAATAATAATAATCACCAAACTCTGATTAGGACAACCTTATTTCAGTCACTAACAAACACTTCTACAGCATATAAAAAGGGAGGACACAACAACATTCAAATACTAACAATCAGCTGACTGACAATGATGAATCTCTTCCTTTCAATTTATCTGTATTTTGTATAATGAATCTGTAATAATAAAATCTTTTGAAAAATAAACCACCCCTGGGTCCAAATCTCATCACCTGCCTATCATACTTTCACATGTTATTACATGCAAGGGAGTTAGTACTGTCTGAGACAGACACCATTTCCTCCATTTTGCGGATTAAAATAAACTTAATGATTCTGTCCAGGTTGTAAAACTAGTACTGACAAAGACTACAATGTAAGCCTTCTAACTTTAAACCCAGGGCTCTTCCGTGCCATCACACCTCAAAGGGCAATTGGCATTACTGCTCGAGATACTGCTTTAAAAAAAAAAAAGCAAGGTGAACTATTTCTAGGAGTCTAGAAACTGCTTTAAGAGCGCTTGCCACCGATGCCCAGCAGGCTCATCCTTAACTTCTGAGGACCTCAATGTCCTACTCTGACAAGCAGGAGCAGGGGAAAGGAGATACTTAGGGAGGATCTGAAGCGAGAACATATCTAAAAGTTCGAGGAGCCCGGAGGACAAGAACGAATGCAAGCCAGAGCCCGGGAATGGAACAGGTGGTGGCCAGCCCCGCGCGGCCTCCGCTAGGGGAACCCCAGGCTTCCCGAGTAAAGCAACAGCTGAGAGCTGCAGTCGCAGTCCTGCCCGAGTCGTGTCTCAAAGCCATGCAGATTCGGTAAAGCTAGAACACGAAAAGCCGCAAGGGGAGAGAAGGAAATTCATGTCCCCTCCGAGATTTCCCAGGGCGAAAAGGTAAAGATGAAGAAACCAAGAGGTGACAACAAGAGACACCTTCATTCTCACCAAGAAGCTACAAAGAAACTGAAACTAAGAATGCTGCCCGTGCACGCCTGTAATCCCAGAGCTCACGAGGCTGAGGCAAGAGGATTGCTGCAAGTTCGAGTCCAGTCTGGGCTACATAGTGAGTTCAGGAGCAACCTGAACTATACAGCAAGACCCCGGCTTAAAAAAAAAAAAAAAAAAAAAAAAAAATATATATATATATATGAGATAAAAAATAAAAAAAAAAAAAAAAAAAAAAAAAAAAAATATATATATATATATGAGATAGATAGATAGATAGATATCTCTATCTCACACAGAGGCAGAGGGGCAGACAGAGTGCTGCCCGTGTGGAAAGGGGGAAGATCGCACTTAAAGCCTTGGGGCGGACAGAATCAGAGCGAAAGACCTTTCGAGGGTGAAGTTCCCGCAGAGGGCGACACGGAATTAGCGACCTCCCCCAGCACGAACACTGTACAGCACCCAAGCTCTTTCAAACTACTCGGTCGCAAACGCGCAGCGCCAACTCCAGCTCCCGGAGAGGGATAGCAATTTTGCTGGAAACATACTCCCACCAAACCCCGCCACCTTCTCTCCCCTCCACCAGGGAAAGCAGCCCACACCAGTCGGAAGCCCCTCGGAGCATGTGCGAGGAGCCCACAGAACTAGGACAGCATCCTGCCGGGAGGACCACCGCCCCGACGCCTGATCTCCGAAATGAAAGCCGGGTCCCCGGCCGCGCCCCAGAGTGCGGCGGTGACGGGGTGTGCACCTGACGTGGGGGAGGGCGCGCCAGGCGCCGCGGATCTGGGGCGAGGAACAGGGGGCTCCCGAGCCTCAGGAGGAGCGCTGCCCTCTAGAGGCTGGTTCCTGGGGCGCCCCGGGGTGGGCACCCGGAACACGTGGGGCGAAGGGGTCAGCGCAGGGGCGTTCGGGCCGGCAGACTGGACCGGACAGGGCAGCGAGGAGGGGCACGGGGACACCTCCGGGCAGGGACGCGGCCCCGGACCACGAGGAGGGCGGGTCTCTCCCGGCGCGGGGCTCGCGACAGGCCCTGGGCGCCGAGGAACCCGGCCCCGGAGGCCCCCAAGGTCCTGTCCCGGGGCGCAGGAGAGCTGGACGACCGCGCCCCGAGGGCCCTGTGACCCGCGGCCGCCCACACGGGACCCGCCCCGCCTCCCTCCACCTCCTTTCCCTCCCTCTCCCTCGGCCTCCCTCCTCCCTCAACCCCGCGGCCCGTTATCCCGCGGCCGCCGCACTCACCAGCGGCTGCTCCTGAGCCCGCCGCCGCGTCAGCTGCTGCCTGCGCCTCCGCAGCCGCCGCCTCGTTGCTGAGGCCAAGTCCCGGGGGAGCCTCCGCGTCCCGCCGCCGCCGCCGCTAGAGCAGAACACCCCAAAATGGCGGCACTTCCGGCGCCTACCACCGGCGGGGAGGGCGGGGAGGGCGGGGAGGAGGGAGGCGGCGAGGGGGCGG
>NW_004524594.1:742763-752053 GCF_000260255.1 Octodon degus | reverse complement strand
GAGCTGCGGGGGTGCATCCTTTGTCTCTGAGCTGTGCCTGAGGCAAGGCCTGGCTTGGGAGTCTGGAGTCCTCGGCTCCTTGCTTCGTACCCCGAAGGAGCTCAGCTTGGCGCTGAATGTGCACATAATAAAATTTTGGATACAAGGGTGCACAGGAGTCGGACCCCCTTGGGCACGGGGCGCCCCCTCCTTTTTGCACCCCTAGACAAGCGGCAGCGCCCAGGCCTTCTTCTTTCTGTGCAGGCGTGCGGAATGGGGCATGTTGCAAGCTTTCGGGGTTAGGGTAGTGCCCCTGTCTAGCAAGATGATTGGCAGGGTGCGCGCGCTGCCGGCGAAGTCCCTGCCTGTGACATCCGGCAAGGATTCCATTACTTGGCTCTACAGCCCCCGCCTGCTTTAACCTGATTTCCCCGACACACGCACAATCCGGACTGCTGTTTAAAGACCTACTCCAGAGTAGCTCACGAGTGCCTGAGTGGAGATGGAATACAAACAACTCTACCTACTGTTTGCTGTTCTTTATCCCGGAGGTCCTCAATCTAGGTCTTAGGAGACAGTGAAATGCAAATTGAGAAAACTTTCCGTAAGTTTGGGTCCCATCAATTTACAAATAACTCATGGGTTTGCAAATGACTTGTTTGTAACATCATCTGGCTTGCCGGAGCTCATAATCTTTATTCCCACAAGGGCTGATTATACCCTACTTACCACAAAAAAAAAAAAGTGGATCCCCAAGCCAAAGCCACAGGGCTTTATCCCTTTGGTGAGGACTAACCGCAGTTTTTCTGATTTCATACACAATGGACAATTAGCCCTTAAATTGTAATCATTTCCTAATCGTACTGTGTAGCTTTATAGACGTTCATAATGCTTATATATGATCTTGTTCTTGTTACTAGTCTTCATGTGCAATTTACTGAAAACACCTATTTATAGGCCATTAAGCTTACAGAGGGCTGGTGAGATGGCTCAGTGGTCTAAAGCACCTACTTTAGAACAAGCTTAGCAAAGCACAGGGCCACAGTTCAATCCCCCAGCACCACATGCCTGCCAGCCCCGCGCCCTGGTGGGTTGAGCTGGCCACACACACATGCACACACGCACACACACAAATAAATAAAAAATAAAAAAAAAATTTTAAAAAGCTTACAGAATTTTCTCCTAAACATTACAATTAATTTTATGTTTATTTCTCCCTGCTGCAAACGATCATAGAAACGTTGCAGGCAGAGAATCTGTCTCTTGTGCTTCAAGGAATCGTCCGCGCCCTTCCTTCAGGTGTCATTTTAAATGTAACCCTCTTGGTCCAATTGTTTCATTTTTTCTCCCCCCCCCACACACACACGCACACAGGCAACCTGGCCTCCAAATCCCTCTTTATTGCCTTGCTTTTATTCAAAACATCAGTCACCACCTAATAGAGTATTTTTTACTCACATAAATTATTTATTTTATGTGCAGTCTCTTCCCACCAGAAAGTAAAGTACAGACCAGAAAAGCATTTCATACAGCCGGGGCTGGTGGCACACACCTGCAGTCCCAGCACTGGGAAGGCAGAGGCAGGATAGCTGTGAATTTGAAGCCAGCCTGGGCTACATAGTGAGTTCAAGGCCAGCCTGAACTGCATAGCAAGACTTTGTCTCAGAGAAAAAAAAAAAAGTAATAATAATTTTTTAAAGTTTCATCAAACAAAACAAAACAAAAAAGTCTAAGTTTCATTTGTTTTATTTACTGCTATGCCCTCAGGCTCAGGGCTCCCTTGTCCTTAGTATGTTCTCAGTAAATACTAAACTGATGAACAGGGCTGGTGAGATGGCTCAGTGGTCTAAAGCACCTACTTAGAACAAGCTTAGCAAAGCACAGGGAGCGCGGTTCAATCCCCAGCACCACATGCCAGCCCCAGCCCCTGGTGGGCTGAGCTGGCCACACACACACACACACACACACACAAATAAATAAATAAATTTTAAAAATAAATAAATAAACTGATGAACAGGCCTCTCTAGAAAGTGAGCAAGACAGAGAAAGTGAGTTGCTTAGCCAGTGGAAGCAGCCTGAAACAAGTCCCTGAACTACGACCGGCACAAGAGCAGGCAGGAACCGCTCCTGTCTTGTTATCGTCTTCTGTCTCCAGTTCTTACTGGTGTCTGGCTCAACAGATATTTCTTTCTTTCTTTCTTTTTTTAATAGATATTTCTTGAAAAGCAGCCAGAAACTTTTCCCTCTTTTATCTGCCCCACCATCGAGGGCTCCCTTTTGCAGGAGAGGACCTGCTGGCAGGATAGTCACTCTGACGTCCCTCTTCTGTGGGGTAACCATGCAAGGCGCAGCTTCCCAGCCCAGAGTTGGGAGAACAATTGCTTGAAAAATGCCCTTGAGTGTTGCAACTTCACAGGGTGTCAGCAGCACAGACAAAATAATTATACAGTCCAAATACAAAGAGCCTGATGTGGGACCTAAGAGAGCATCTAACTTTTTTTAGGTGTTCTTGTTTTTTGGTTTTATTGAGACAGGGTCTCACTATGCAGTCCGGGTTGGCCTTGCACTTGTTACGCAGGCTAGGCCTGCCTTAAACTTGAATTGATCCTCCTTCCTCAGCCTCCCCAGTGCTGGGATCATAGGTGTGCACCGCCATGCCCAGATGAGACCATGTAAATTTTCCTTCTTCCCTTTTTTTTTTTTTTTTTTTTTTTTTTTTTTTTTTTTTTTTTTTTTTTTCCTTAAAACTAGATTAGGGCTGGGGAGATGGCTCAGTAGAATAAGCACTTCCTTGGAAAGTGCAAGGGTCTGAGTTCAATCCCCAGTTCCAAAAAAAAAAAAAAAAAACTAGATTAGGCACAAAGCTGAGGCCAGAGGATCATTGCAAGTTCCAGACCAGCCTGAGCTATGAAGTGAGCTCAAGGCCAGCCTGAATTACACAGGGAGACCCTGTCTCAAAATAGCAAGAAAGAAAAATAGATTATAGCACCAATTCAGATCCTGTCACTAAATAAAAAAAAAAAAAAAAAAAAAAAAAAAAAAAAAAGCCTTGCTGGGTTTGGGCATATATACCTGTGATTCCAGCACTTGAGAGGCTAAGGCAGGATGATCACAAGTTTCAGGGACCTTGCACTATGTAGTGAGTTAAAGGCCAGCCTGGACGACATAGCAAGAGCCTGTCTCAAAAAATCGATTAGTGCTATCATGACTTTCCTCACGATAGCCTGCCCTGTACCCTCCAGGACATATTTTTATCTCGCTTCTCTTATTTTACTTGACCCAAACTTATTCTGCACAATCAATTTCTCCCTCATGCTTCACTTCTATCTTTTCAAATAAACTTTGCCACTGCTAAAAAAACAAGAGGGACCGGGGAGATGGCTCAGTAGAATAAATGCTTGCCTGGCAAGTGCAAGGGCCTGAGTTCAAGCCGCAGTTCCACACAAAATAAAATAAAAATAAGAAATAAAAAATAAAAACAAGTAATTAAATAATTAGTTGATGGAAAAGAAGTTAAAATAGCCCGTTTTACTAAGGATGTCCGGAAATAAGACTTCTATGGATGTGGGTGGTACCCGGGTGTGCTGCAGTCCCAGCACTCAGGAAGCTGAGGTAGGAGGATCACCATGTGTTCAGGGCAGGCCAGGGCCTCACAGAATGAGTTCAAGGCCAGCCTGCATTGCAAAGTAAAACTGTGTAAAAAAAAGTTTAAAAAAACAAAAAAAGTGAGTAGAAGTAAAATTTAGATAATCTGGAAGAACTTGAAATTTTACATACTTTTCTAGGAATTTATCCCAAGGATATAATCATGGCTAAGTGCAGACATTGTAACATGATTTACCATAAAATTTGATACCAGCAAGACTGATACTTTGGGAAACTGGTGAAGAAGACAAAAAAGGGCAAGAGAGAAGGAAGAAATAAAAACAAGAGTAGCGAACTGGGAGATGGCTCAGTGGAACAAGCGTTTCCCTGGCAAGCGCAAGGGTCTGAGTTCAATCCCCAGTTCTGCCAAAAAAACAAGCGTAGAACAGAACAACAATTCAAAAACAAAAAAACCTGGAAAAAAAAGAAGAAAAAGGAAAAGAAAGGAAGAAAGAAGGAAAGAAAGAAAAAATAAAGGAAAGCAGTCCACGTCAAGGCATGTCTCTGCTGCCACTAGCAGACAATGTGGGTAGACAGAGTCCAGATCCAAAGCGATGAATCCCGGCAAGCCAGTCCGCTTCAGGGCAGGGGAGTGGGGGCTCCCACCAAGCCTGCACCTTTAAATCCACTCCAGTTCAGACTTGTTTCCGACTGCGATGCTGGCACCAGACCTCTTCAGGCTGCTGCAGTCCATGATACCATTAGTTGTATTAATTAATTTTTCATTATTGTAACAGAATGCCTGAGGATGGATAACTTTATAAAGAAAAGAGGTGGGGCTGAGGCAGAGCTCAGTGGAAGAGCTCATGCTTGTGCAAAGCCTTGTTCAATCCCAACCCCCAAAGGCGGACAGATTTATTTGGGATCTCAATTTTGTTTCACCAAGCGACGACCTTAGGGGCAGTCCCCGTGCAGCACAAGAGACAAGGGGAGTACATTATCTTCTGCTTTCTGTGTGTCTGTCTCTCCCCTCATAAAGGCAGCACTATTCAGTTGTGGGGTCTTCACCCTGATAGCCTATTTAACTCCCACTGTCTCCCAAATGCCCCATTTCTGAAAACCAAATTCATCTTAATCCCTGACCACAGAATTAACATTTCAGCTCTGGCTCCCCCAGGGCCTCCTGAGCAACAGCATCCGTCAGCCGTCAGCCAGGTTTTGACTGCTGTTCCTCTCGCAGTGCCACAGGATGGATGGCCAGGCACCGCAGGGAAGCGCCCACATGCCAGGGCCTGGGCAGCTCCTCTGACTCGTGTCTGGGAGTGGTATTTTGTTGTGATTTCAATTTCTTTCTCTAATGGCCCAGGGTTTTGTATACTTTCCATAACACTTTCCATAACCATTCTGACCATGTGGCCGCTCCCCTTGTGGACTACCTGCTGAAACATTTTCCTGATTTTCTTCCTTTCTTTTTTTTTTTTTTTCTTTTTTTTTTAGAGAAAGTCTTTCTATATAGCCCAGACTAGCCTAAAACTCATGGAAACCCTCCCGCCTCTGCCTCCTGAGTGCTGGTGTTACAGGTGTGTACCACTCTACTGGCCTGATCTAGTTTACTGGTTATTTTTTTATCATTATTATTGGTATGTAGTTCTGTTTTGTTTTCTTTTTTTTTTTTTTTTTTCTTTTTTCAGTACCAGGGATTGAATTCAGGACGTTGTACTCACCAGGCAAGCACTTATTCCCTTGCACCAGGCAAGCACTTATTCCACTGAGCCATCTGCCCAGCCCCATTCTTAGATATTTTGAATGCAGAAGCAAAAGCACCTGTCTGGCAAGTGCAAGGCCCTGAGTCTAACCCCTGGGACCAATTAAAAAAAAAAAAAGTTTCGATATTTTGAACGTAAGTTACATACGTGTTCTGCAGTGTGTATTGGACTACTTTTTTTTACATTTGTGAGGGGTCTCACTATAGAGCTCAGACTCACGACCCTCCTGTTTTCAGCCTCCCAGCACTGGGATCACAGGTGTGCGCCCCCACACCTGGACTCAGTGGCCAGCCTACACGGCCTGGGGGGAGGGGCATGCAGTATATGGTGCCAGGGATCGAACCTCGCCCCAGCCCCCACACTTCCCTGAGCAGGTGCTCAGATTGCTGAGCTATCTCGCTGGCCCTGACTGCTACCTTCGTAATGGTTTCTTTAGTTTGCTTTGAGACAGCTTCTCACCATGTAGTTCACATTGGTCTTGAACTTACAAAATAGCCCAAGCTGGTCTCAAACTTGCATAATCCTCCTGCATCAGCCTCCCAAGTGCTAGGATCACATGAATGAGCCATCACACCTAGCCCTTACTTGTTTCTTTGAACATCAGTTTTTAAATTTTCATAGAGTCTCTTTATCAAGCCTGATTTGTAGCTTTATCATTAGTCCTTTCTGTGTTCTGTTTAAGAAAAACTAAAAAAAAAAAAAAAGGCTGGGGGGTGGCTCAGTGAAATAAGCGCTTGCCTAGCAAGTGCAAGGGCCTGAGTTCAATCCTTGGTTCCGCAAAAAGAAAAAAAAAAAACAACTGCTTCTCTAGGTTTTGAAAAACTTCTTTACTCTTTTCATCTTTCAAATTTAGATCCATGGTTGAGCTCTAGTTTTTATGTATGGTGTGAGGTAAGAGCCAAGTGCCTCTTCTGCTGGCTTTGATGTCAATATCCAGGTAATCTCATAGCATTTGATGAGACCAGCATTTCCCTGTCGGCATTTCCAATGAAGCCTGCTTATTGCCCGGCTCCTGGGGAGTGAATTTAGGGCTGCCTTACTGAACTATGTCCTCGATATTTTTTCCAATCATTTATTTTATTTTTAACTTTTATGTATATTAGGTGCTCTTTTTTGCTGAAGTTTTTTATTAACTCATAATCACTTGTCCTCTGGTTTGTTGAAGCAGTAAGTCAGACAATGCTTGCCACAATAAAGGCCAGAGTGGCCGGCCATAGAAACTCCTGCACCACACTCATCTGAAGGGCACTCTCGATGAAGACGACTGATGTTGCCATCTTCATCCACTGTATAGTACTTTAGGACAGTCGACTTAACCTTCTTTCTCTCATGCTTATTCCTCTTGGAAGCAACGTGAGACTTCTTCCCTTTCTTAGCACCAACTTGGTGTCTCAACACAAGATGAAGGGTAGACTCCTTTGGCGGAACCAGGGAATGAACTCAGGCCCCTGCGCTTGCCAGGGAAGCGCTTATTCCACTGAGCCATCTCCCTGGCCCTAGACTCCTTTTGGATGTTGTAATCAGACAAGGTCCATCCATCTTCCAGTTGCTTACCAGCAAAGATCAGCCTTCGATGATCAGGAGGAAGGCCTTCCTTATCCTGGATCTTGGCTTTTACATTTTCTATAGTGTCCAATGGCTCAACCTTGATCATGACCCTGATGGTCTTCTCCATAAGGGTTTTCACAAAAATCTGCATCTTGGTGGTGGTTCTACCACAAATGGCAGATCCGAAAAAAGCTGTATATTTAGTTTTTTAAGACAGAGTCTTAGGGGGCCAGGGAGATGGCTCAGTGGAATAAGCGCTTCCCTGGCAAGTGCAAGGGCCTGAGTTCAATCCCTGGTTCCACCAAAAAAAAAAAAAAAAAAAGATAGACTCGACCAGCCTGATAGCTCAGTGGACTAAGGCACCTACTTAGGCAGAGTGCAACAGCTGGGGTTCAGTGTGCTGTGCCAGCCCTGCCCATGGGGCACAATGAGATTGCAATTGAGACTGGGAGTGGTGCTAGGTGCCTGTAATCCCAGCACTTGGGAGGCTGCAAACAGGTGAATCACTGCTAGTCCAATCTACATAGTGACACTCAGTACACCCTGTAGACCCTGTTCTAAATACACACACACACACACACACACACACACACACAAACAAACACACAAAAGATACAGTCTCACTCTGTAGTTGAGGCTGAACTTCAACCCATTATATAGCCCAGGCTGGCATCAACTATTAGTGATCCTCTTGCCTCAGCCTCCCAAGTGCTGGAAGCAAAAATGTGTACCACCACAACTGTGTTATTTTATTTTTAATTTTTAAAATTTTCGCTCAGTAATTAAAATTTTCATTCTCCTGGTGAGTTGGTATGTATATATAACACATTTAACTTCTTTTTAAATCCATTTTCCTTTTTATTTTGACATAGGGGCTCATGAAGTTGCTAAGTTGCCCATGCTGGGTTTGAACTTGGGATCCTCCTGCCTCACCTTCCCAGGGTGTTGGAATTGTAGGTATGTGCCCTCACACCCACTGGAAACCTTCTGTGGAACCTGTATATTATTGGCAGGAAAAAAAATTAGTCCAATGCCCATGGAAGACTGTTTTACAGAATGCAGTGAGGCTAACCTGGGAAACAGACATACACCTTGTTGGGCAGCAGCTCTACTCCCGACACATGAGCAAGTACTTCTTTAGAGCCAGGGAGACCGCTCAGTGCATAAGGGCCTGGCTGGCATGTGCAAGGGCCTGAGTACTGCAAAAGGAAAATAAAATAAAATACTTCTTTCCAACAAAAGAGTGAAGTGTAAGCTACAGGTGTGGTGGCACACGCCGGTGATCCCAGCGCTCAGGAGGCCAGGGGCAGGAGCATCGCTGTGAGTTCAAGGCCAGCCTAAGCTACAAAGTGAGTTTGAAGGCCAGTCTCAACTATACAATGAGATCCCAATCCAATCCAAACCAAACCAGGCCACCACACAAAAGAATTACTTGTAGCAGGGGCTGGGGAGATGGCTCAGTAGAATAAGCGCTTTCCTGGCAAGCACAAGGGCCTGAGTTCGATCCCCGGTTCTGTCAAAAAAAAAAAAAAAAGCCTCTTAGGAGATAGCTCAGCAGTCTAAGGGCTTGCCTTGCAAGCATAAGAACTCAGATTTGATTCCTGGTATTGCATGCCATGCTGGCCACCGAAACTGGTTGTGGTGGTACACACCTAAATCCCAGGGCTGGGGGCGCTGAGACAGGAGGATCACTATGAGTCTGAGCTTTGTAGTGAGACCCTGTAACAAATAAAGAAAAGATTTTTTTTTAATTACTAAAATATAATAACAGCCCCAGGTGGCACAGCACCTGCCTGGCAAGTATGAGACTCTGAGTTTCATTCCTGATACCAAAAAAAGAAAAAATTATAATAATAACAGCCCCAACTAGGCCTGGGGAGATTGTTCAGTGGTAAAGTCCTTGCCTAGCATGTGCAAGGCCTTAGGTTTAATCCCCCATACTAAAAAAAAATAGTCCTTCTAAAAACAAACAAACTCTTTTCATCTTCCGGTTCCAGGCGCTTGGTCGCCGCAGTTTACAGTGCAGTTATGGCCAAGTCCAAGAACCACACCACGCACAACCAGTCCCGAAAATGGCACAGAAATGGCATCAAGAAACCTTGGTCACAAAGATACGAATCTCTGAAGGGGGTGGATCCCAAGTTCCTTAGAAACATGCGTTTTGCCAAGAAGCACAACAAGAAGGGCTTCAAGAAGATGCAAGCAAACAATGCCAAGGCCATGAGTGCACGCGCCGAGGCTATCAAGGCCCTCGTCAAGCCCAAGGAGGTCAAGCCCAAGATCATTCCAAAGGGAATAAACCGCAGGCTTGCTCGACTTGCCTATATTGCCCACCCCAAGCTTGGGAAGCGTATCCGTGCCCGCATTGCCAAGGGTCGCAGGGCCTGCCGGCCAAAGGCCCAGGCTCCAGCC
>NW_004524594.1:732819-742088 GCF_000260255.1 Octodon degus | reverse complement strand
CGTGGTTCAATCCCCCAGCACTACATGCCAGCCAGCCCTGGTGGGCTGAGCTGGCCACACACACACACACACACACACACATAAATAAATAATTTTTTAAAAAAAACAAAACTAAAAAACCAAATTAGAGATGGTGGATAAACAAATTATGGAATATAGAAATAAAAACTAAATTATGCAATATGAGGTGTGATCACAAATACAGTTAGCCTTGGGGTTGGGGAGATGGTTCAGTAGAATAAGTGCTTGCCTGGCAAGCTCAAGGGTCTGAGTTCAATCCCTGGTTCCGGAAAAAACAAAAAAACAAAAAAAAACCCCAAATACAGTTAGCCTGGCTTGGTGACACAGGCCTGTAATCCCAGCACTCAGGAGGCTGAGGCATGAGGATGATTGCCGATTTGAGGCCCAGCCAGGGCTACAAAGCGAGCTCAAGGCCAGCCTGAACTGCATAGCGTCTGTCTCAAAAAGACAAAACAAGAGCTGGCAAGATAGCTCAGCAGACAAAGAGCCTACTTAGGCAAGCAAAGGGGACTGGGGTTTAATCCCTGAACCTCATGCCATGCTAGCCCCACTCCCTGCCTCCCCCTTCCTGCAATGAGCAAGCGACAGAGACTGGGACAGAGACTGGGCGTGGTAGTGCATGCCTTTAATCCTAGTGCTGGGCAGGCTAAACACAGGAGGATCACTATGAGTCTAAGCTGCATAGTGAGGTCCTGTACCTAGTACACTAAAAAAAAACCCCCGAAAACAAACAAGGGGCCGGGGAGATGGCTCAGTAGAATAAGTACTTGCCTGGCAAGTACAAGGGCCGGACTTCAATCCCTGTTCAGCCAATAAATAAATAAATAAATAAATATAGTGACTTTAAAAATATTTTCATTTATTTGGGTATAAAGTATATTGGTGGGGACTGGGGAGATGGCTCAGTGGAATAAGCGCTTCCCTGGCAAGTGCAAGGGCGTGAGTTCAATCTCCAGTTCCACCAAAAAGAAAAGAAAGAGCCACACAGAGGAGGTTTAGGAGGCAGTTTATTACGTGACTGGGGGGGCCAAATGGGGAAGGGCAAAGGCCAATTGGCACATATTGTTGGAGGGCGGAGTGAAGTCATGGGTTGCTGAAGGAGACTGAACATCTCAAGTTACAGTGTAAGGCTATCAGTTATACAAAGCACGAGTTAGCCAAAGGAAATGTCTTGTTATGTTTTAAGCTACATTGCAAGGCCATCGGTTACACAAAGCAGAAGAGACAGCGGTTGCACAAAGGAAGAAGTGTTCTGTTATCAGGCCTGCCTAGACATGTCCACCTGGTCTTGGCAGGCATCCTGGGCAGCTTTTTATTTAAAATTTTAATTTCTGCTTTAAAAAATACTCTGCCTTGCTTTCAATTGCACTTCTCCCATCATTCTTGCCACTTTCTGCAGCAGCTCTGGAGTTCTCTTGTGAGGGTCTTTACTGCACTGTCCTGGCTGCCTCAATGTGCTGAACTGATTCCCAGAATTTACCTTTCATGGTCATTTGCACTCTGGGAAAGAGCTCAATGTCACATCTGCTGAATAAGGTGGATCTTAACAGTGTCAGAATTTAGGAGGGATTTTGTTTGTTTGTTTGAGACAGGGTCTTACTATGTAGTTCAAGCTGGCCTTGAACTCACTGTGGGGCCTGAGGGGAACTCATGATGATCTTCCTGCCTCAGCCTCCTGAATTCTGGGATTATAGGCATGCACTACCACGCCTGGCTTCCTTCCTTTAATAAATGTAGAGTTATAGCTGAGGCCAGGTTTATTAGTGGGATGAAGTGATTGAGGTCTTGGCATGGAAGAATAAGATTAACACCGTGTTTTTGCTCTGGTTGGATCCGCTCATTTTGTTTTGCCCTCACAGCTCATCGACTATGGAAAAATGGGAGACACTAATAAGCGAGCCATGCATATGGCTGACTTCTGGCTTACAGAGAAAGATTTAATCCCAAAGCTGTTTAAGGTACTGGCCCCTCAGTTCCACGGTCAGAGTGGGGGCTACATGAGGATGGTGCAGATCCCAAATCGGAACACGATGGATCTGGCAAAGATGGCAGCAATTGGATATAAAGGGAATTGCCTCCCATCCCTGCCTCTACCTCGAAGAGACAGTGACCTTAAGCATCTATATTCGTATCTGTTCCTCTTTAAGCAAAACAAATTTCTTTTTCTTTCTTTTTTTGGTGGAACTGGGGATTGAACTCTGGCCCTTGCGCTTGCCAGGCAAGTGCTTATTCCACTGAGCCATCTCTCCGGCCCCCTCTTTTTCTTTTTTGTTAGTTCTAACTCAGGACCTTGCACTTGCCAGGCAGGCACTTAAGCTGCTATTTTGTGCCTTTGTTTTGTAACCAAGAATCAAACTCAGGATCTCATGCTTGCCAGGCAGGTACCATGCCGCTGAACCACATCCCCAACCCTATGTTTTATATTTATTTATTTATTTATTTATTTATTTATTTTGGTGGAACCGGGGATTGGACTCAGATCCTTGCGTTTGTCAGTCAAGCGCTTATCCTACTGAGCCATCTCCCTGGCCCCCTTATTTTTTTGAATTCTATCTTTTTTTTTTAATTTTTATTTATTTATTTGTGTGTGTGTGTGTGTGTGTGTGTGTGTGGCCAGCTCAGCCCACCAGGGGGCGGGGCTGGCTGGCATGTGGTGCTGGGGGATTGAACCGAGGTCCTTGTGCTTTGCTAAGCTTGTTCTAAGTAGGTGCTTTAGACCACTGAGCCATCTCACCAGCCCCGTCCCCCTTATTTTTTTGATACAGGATCTCATTATGCAGTTCAGGCTGGCCTTAAACTCATTCAATTCTCCTGTCTCAGCCTCCCTAGTACTAGGATTACAGGCATGCGCCACCATACCTGGCCAAAATAAATTCTGGATCCTGCCAATATTAGCCTGGCATTTTTGGTAAGGCCTAAGATTTAGAATAGTACAAAAAGTTTAAAAACTATTTAGGGCTGGGTGTGGTGACACACTCCTATTCCAACAGCAAATACCAAAACAACACCTAACATTTGGGGGCAGATTTATTTACTTTGATGGGCACTGATTGAGATCATTACTAAAATATCAGGGGCTGGTGAGATGGCTCAGTGATCTAAAGCACTTACTTAGAACAAGCTTAGCAAAGCACAGGGATCCCGGTTCAATCCCCCAGCACCACATGCCAGCCAGCCCTGCCCCCTGGTGGGCTGAGCTGGCCACAAACACACACTCACACATAAATAAATAAAATTTAAAAATAAAATAAAATAAAATATCAGGCCCTGATCTCTGGTGGTCTAGGGCTTAGATGGGATGGATAAGCAAGCAGGAAGTCCACATGCAGAATGGCTTGTAAACTGGGGTTGGTTTATACAATGGATATCCCTCCTCTCCCCTCGCATTTCTAAGACACAGAAGCAACTGGAATTAGAACAGGAACTACTGCCTGAGCAACTGAAGTATACTGGCTGGGGGAGGCATTTTCTGTTACACTATAACCCCAGAAATCAGAAGGCTGAGGCAGGAGAATTGCTTCAAGTTCAAGGTCAGCATTGGCTACACAGAAAGACTCTATCTCAAAAAATTAACCAAAGAAAAACTTTTTTTCAGCAATCACCATAAAAGTCTCAGAAAATAACACACACAGGGGCTGGGGAGATGGCTTAGTAGAATAAGCTCTTGCTTGCCAAGTGCAGGGGCCTGAGTTCAATCCCCAGTTCCACAAAAAAACCAAAAAACCACACACACAGTATATGAATTATAAAACATGTAGTGTGGGGGCCGGGGAGATGGCTCAGTGAAATAAATGCTTCCCTGGCAAGTGCAGGGGCCTGAGTTCAATCCCTGGTTCCGCCAAAAAAACCCAAAAAATAGAAAAACATGCAGTGCGGTGAATGTGAGACAGCAAAGGTTTTTCACCCAGGTTTCCTCCATTCCGCTAGTTGTAAGATAAGGAGGCCAGGCATGATCCCTTAAGATGCCTTGCAGGCATACTCACCTTTAGTCAGGTGAAAGCAGTTTAAGCTCTAACTTGATTTAGGGAGATTCTCTTTTTTTGCAGAACCAGGGATTGAACTCAGGTCCTTAGGCTTGCCAGGGAAGCGCTTATTCTACTGAGCCATTTCCCTGGCCAAGATTTAGGGAGATTCTAAACAAAAGGACTTGAGCTGAAATAGCCATTTACTATATTTTTCATCACACCTCATAAAGACAAAAACAGGCTCTCTTGGTGCATATAGATACAACATATTGGAAGGAAATTTAACAATAACCATTAAAAATTTAAAATACTCGCATTTATTATATATAATTCTATAAAATGGTAAAAATTTTTGTATAGTTTTAGGGAAGGGTCTACAGGGTATTCAGGGTCTCACTACTAGATCAGACTCGTAGTGATCTTCCTGTTACAGCCTCCCAAGTGCTGGGATTACAGGCACAGGCCACCACGCCCAGTCTCAATCACCATCTCAGCATGCCCCGGGGCCTAAGCAGGTGCTGTAATCCACTGAGCTCTTTGGCCAGCCCTAAACTATTAAGTCATAAATGGTAGATCCATATTTGCTAAGCAAGAGGGGAAGGAGTTACAGAGCAAATGGAGAAACTGGGGGTGATGTACGTTTCAGTTTCACTGTCTTCAATACATGCTCATTTCACAAGTGCATCCGTGGCAGGGTGCCTTTAGGGTACACTTTGGAGCCCTGTGTGTGGCGCACACCTTGAGCCAACTATTTGGACGTCTGAAGCAGGAAGATGGCAAGTTCAAGGCCAACCTAAGCAATTCAGCAAGACTTTGTCTTGAAATACAATGTGGAGGACAGATATGGTGGTGCCTGCCCGTGTCCCAGAACTCTGGGAGGCTGAACTGGAGGGTCACAAGTTCGAGTCCAAAATGGGCAATTTAGTGAGATTCTGTCTCGAATAGAAAAGGAGGGGCCAGGGAGATAGCTCAGTAGAATAAGTGCTTGGCTGGCAAGCGCAAGGGCTTGAGTTCAAGCCCGATTCCGCAAAAAAGAAAAGAGTTGGGGGTGGAGTTCAGTGTGAGGACTCTGGATTCCGGCCCCAGCACTACGCGGAAAAAAAAGGATAAACTATAAGCTCCATATGCCTGCACTGACATGGCATAATATTCATATCATTGAGTGAAAAGAAACAGTAAATAGGAAGCCCATCTTTATTCTAGGCCTGGGGGTGCACACTGAGCTCCGTTCCCAGCCCCTCCCTCGCTTTTTGGGACAGGCTTTGCTAAGTCACTAAGGTGCCCAGGCTGCTCCTAGAGAACTTTGATCAGCCTGCCTCAGCCTCCCAGAGAGTTGGGGTCACAGGCCAGCGTCCCCATCTCTCAGCATGAGTTTCTCATCAATCTCCCACCTAGTGTACGAGGTGTTGGGGCAGGAGCGGGGGAGGGGGGGCGGGGAGCAGGCCTGAGGCCTGGGGGCGCTGGTGGGGAGAGGCCACCGCTTACTTCCCCGCGCCCTGGGACTGGGCCAGGCCGAGCACTCCCCACCGCGGGGCCTCCGCTTGAAAGCGCAAAGCAAAATAAACAAAGTGAGCGCCGGGCGCCGCCTCCAGTCTCCCCTCTCCCTTGGCTGGTTCTCCCCGTGCAGTCCCAGCCCGGGCAGGGTGGCACCGCCCGCTGGTCCTGTCCCCTCCCCGGGGCGGAGCCCGCCGGCCGCCCACTCCTTGCGCGCGCCGGTTCCGGTCGCCCGCGCTGTGTCGCGTCCCGGCGCGATGGCGCCCTCGGTGTGGCTGGGCGCCAGCCTGGCCCGCGCGCTCTTCTACCCGACGCTGCTCTACACCGTGCTCCGCGGGAAGCTGGGCGGCCCGGCCCACCGCGAGTGGTACCACCGCATCGACCGCACCGTGCTGCTGGGCGCGCTGCCGCTGCGGAGCCTGACACGCAAGGTGGGCGACGGTGGGTCGGGGACCGGGGCAGGGACGGGGCGGGACCAGGCGGGGTGGGGACGGGAGGCTTGGTTAGGGACATGGCGTCCCGGTAGCCCGCTGAGCCCTTGGTGGCCTGCAGCTGGTCCAGGACGAGAACGTGCGCGGCGTGATCACCATGAATGAGGAGTACGAGACCAGGTTCCTGTGTAACAGCTCCAAGGTGAGCAGGGGACCTTGAGGTCCCTGGATGACGCCGCGGGCAGGACGGCTAGGAGGGCGGGGACCCCAAGGAGCCCTTAGCAGTAAAGCTACCCTCACCCACCAGCAGTGACCCCAGCACCCAGGAGACTGAGGTGGCAGGATTACTTGAACCAAGAAACAAAAACAGTAAGTTAACAAAGCGGCAGAGTCTGATTTTTTTTTTTTTTTTTAGTTCAGATTGGCCTTAAGAGCACTCTGTAGCCCAGGTGGGCTTGAACTTGCAATCACCCTCCTGCCTTAGCCTCCAGAATGCTAGGATGACAGCATGGGCCATCAGGCTGGGCCCCTCTGATTACTCCCTTATGCACAAGGTTATATAGTCTTCTCATTTTCCTCACCGAAATTGCAAAGCCACCTTTCTGGCTCATGCAGTTCACACTCCGTCAGTGTACTTGGCTTTAACTTGAGGGATTTCTTACCACCTTCATATGGAAGAGATGCCATGGAGTTGGGGCCTAAAACCTCATTTCATTATATTAGAGCTTTCTTATGGGGCCTTCTGCAATGGGTATTAGAAGAGGTGACATCTATTGTTACTGAATTATTTTAGAGGGGCCGGGTGATGCACACAGCCATAGTCCCAGCCTACCCACAGCAGCAGAGGCAGGAGGATCACAAGTTCAAGCCCAACTTTTACAACTTAAAAGAGCCACATCCTAGGGGTGGAGAGCGAGCTCTGCAGCTTAAGCCCCTGTCGGGCCACTCAAGGTCCTGAGTTTGATTCCTAGTACCACAAAAAAAAAAAAAAAAAAAAAAAGCTGTGTCTCAAAACAAAAATAAAAAAGATTAAAAGGACTCTTCAAAATTAAAAAGAAAAAAAATTAAAAGGACAGGAGATGTAGCTCAGTATGAAGGCTCTGGGTTCAAACCCCAGGATCATCAAACAAAAACACCACTTTCTCATCATATAGCTTAAGGAACATGCTATTATTGCAATCAATACACTTCTTAGACACCTTACAAATATTTGTGCCTTATACCAAAAATATATTCTTTAGTCTTATTTCATGGGTATACAGCTAAATGGTAGAGTACATAATGTAGCATGTGTGAGACCCAGAATTTGCTCGCTCGCGCTCTCTCTCTCTCTCCCCCTCCCCCTCTCCCTCTCCCTCTCCCTTTCTGCCCCTTCCTTCACCCCCCCCCCCAGCTTGCTCACCTAGATGCAGTGCCCACAGCGGAAGACTGGAGGACTAGGATAGAAATGAACTGTGTAAGGCAGATGACAGGAAGGTCCCCCCACCTCTGGCTTGAACCTGTGGTTTCAGCCCTGGGGAGGCTGACGCAGGAGGATCACATGCCTTGCATGTGCTAGGCCACACTCTGCACTGAGCAGAGCTATGTCCTGTGCCCTGTAGCGCACACTGCAAAAGGATGGATAATGGTTCCTTGGAGTTCCCCCCGAACCCCAGAGGTCCTCAGCCTCACAGTAAATGTTCATGAATGTGCTTGCTCCTGAGGCATCTAGGGAGCACCCACAGGAGATGCTTGGTCTCTCGATGTGAGGTGTTGGCATCTGAGGTGGTGCTATCTCAGCCAACTAGCAAGGGAGTCTCCGAGGCAACAGTGTTCACGTTTCCGTGAGTTTGAGAATCACCTAAAAGGCGAGGAAGGCACTCTCGGTGCACAGTACCATGAGTATGTAGCGACTTCATGGGGTTCCTTGTGCCAGGCTAGGTTTTGTTCATTTTTTTTAAACCATAATTTTCTAAAATACCTTTAAAAAAAAAAAAAACTTTTTACTCTCTTAAATTTTTTTGGAGGGGGCCTGCTCAGCCCACCCTGAGGGTGGGGCTGGCGCAGCATGTGCTGAGGGATTGAACCTAGCACATGGATCGCCTACCTAAGCTTGCCTAAGTAGGCGCTGTAGTGAGCTATCTTTCCAGCCCTTTTGTACATTTTGAGAGCAGCCTTAAGTACTGACCTTCACCAGTCTCTCAGTTCCCATACTTGTTAGCAAGTGGAGTAGCTCAGGGAGATGGCTCAGTAGCATAAGCGCTTGCCTGGCAAGCGCAAGGTCCTGAGTTCAATCCCCAGCACCGCAAATAAATAAATATCAACAGAAAACACAGCTGGTGGGCAGCGTGCCCTGGGAAACCAAGGTAGGAGGGCTGTAAGTTTGAGCCCTGCCTAGGCCACATAGAGACTTAGCAAGATCTGAGCTCAAATTTAAAGACTGTGGGTGTCACTCAGTGAAAAGCCCTCTCTTCCATCCCTAACAGCACACCTGCACCTGCACCCACAGTGAAAGTACAGTTGCCCAGATTGGTAGAGAGTATATTTCTTGATTTTTTTTTTTAAATACTTTTCAACTTTAATTATCTTTTTTTTTTTTTTTTTTTTTTTTGGCGGAACCGGGGATTGAACTCAGGCCCTTACGCTTGCCAGAGAAGCGCTTATTCCACTGAGCCATCTCCCCGGCCCCTTTCTTGCTTTTAAGTGGTAATATTACAGTAAAAACGGAAGACATGTTTTAATTTTATTTTTTATTTTATTTTGGTACTGAGAATCAAACTCATGACCTTGCACTTGCAAGGCAGGCACTGTGCCACTGAGTTATATCCCTGGCCCTAATTTTTTATTTTTATATCCATATATTTTTTTTCTGTATTTTAGGGAAGGGTCTACAGGGTCTCACTACTAGATCAGACTCATAATGATCTTCCTATTTACAGCCTCCCAAGAGCTGGGATTACAGGCGCATGCCAACATGCCCAGTCTTAAGTTGCCATCTCAGTGTGCTCTGGGGGCGGGGCTGGCACAGCAGGCTGGAGTATTGAACCCCTGGACCCTGTGCCTGCTTGCAGGCACTTTAATCCACTAAGCTATTTGGCTGGCCCTTAATTTTTAAAATTATTATTTTAAGGACTGGCCTTCATTTTAAAAGTTTAGCCACCCTTTTTTCAGTACTGGAGGTTGAATCCAGTCTTCACACTGAGCTACCTTCCCAGCTTTTTATTTTTATTATTTATTTCCTTTTTTTTTTTTTTTGCAGAACCGGGGATTGAACTCAGGCCCTTGTGCTTGCCAGGCAAGCGTTTATTCTACTGAGCCATCTCCCCAGCCCTTTTTTTTTTAAAAAAAAAAAAAAAAAAACAGGGTCTCCCTCTGTAGC
>NW_004524594.1:721802-732147 GCF_000260255.1 Octodon degus | reverse complement strand
CTCAAGTACCAGGCCATGGGCCGCTGTGTCTACGTGCACTGCAAGGCTGGGCGCTCCAGGAGTGCCACCATGGTGGCTGCGTATCTGATCCAGGTAGGCGGGTGTCGCCGGATGCTGGATGTAGGCCCAGCAGGCCAATGTGCTGCAGGTGGCCACTGCCTGATTCCAGGGTGCTGGGGTGGGGGGAACTGGGCACAGCACCTGAGCTTTGTGGATGGCTTGTCTTGGCAATGCCACCTGCCTGCCAAGACAGATGCAAGTACATTCTTCTTTCCAATGAGATTTCCTCAGACTGCACGCCTTTCGAAACTTAAATGACAGTGTGTCAAGGGCTAAGCCTGGGAGCTGAAGAGGTGGCTCAGTGGAATAAGCACTTTCCTGGCAAGCACAAGGGCCTGAGTTCAATCCCTGGTTCCGCCAAAGAAAAAAAAAAAAAAAAAGAATTGGGTTTTTTTTTTTTTTAAAGGGCTAAGCCTGCCACCTCGATCCACACCTGCCATCCCAGCACTTGGGATGCTGAAGCAGGAGGGGCTTAAATCTAAGCCGGGCCTGGGCAACTTAGCAAGACCTGTCTCAAAATAATATAAAAGGGAGACAAGGAGCCCTAGGTTCAGTCCCCAGTACCACAAAACTAAATGAGCGAAATGAACAAATGAACACTTCCTAGCCATGCTGTTGAGCTCTAGAGAAACAGCTACCATACACTCCTTTAGTCTTCCTTGTTGTGGTACAGGGGTTGAACCCAGGGCCTTTAACATGCTCGGTGAGTGCTCTATGTGAGCTACTCTTGCCCTTTTTCTTTTTTTGCGGAACCGGGGATTGAACTCAGGCCCTTGAGCTTGCCAGGCAAGCACTTACTCTACTGAGCCATCTCCCCGGCCCCTTGCCCTCTTAAGACTGGGTCTTTCAGGCCCAGGTGATAGCTCAGTGGCACAAGCATCTGCCTGGTAAGTGCACGGTCCTGAGTTTGATTGCTGGTAGTGAGAGGAAAAAAAAAGGCCAGGTCTTTCTAAGTTGCTGCAGTTGGGCTAACTGGGCTCAAGCAATCCTCCTGCCTCAGCCTTATAAATACCACACCTGGCAGTAGTGTGATTATTAGTATTTCTTGGGTACCAGGAATCAAACCAGGACCTTGTGCTTGCCAGGTATGTGCTGCACTGCTGAGCTATATCCCCAGCCTAAGAGTGTGATTATTAACACCCCTTAAAATGGGTCTGCCTACAAAATTCTGTAAGTCCTCTGGCAGCCGCTCCTTCCTCCGCTGACCCTGTCCTGCACTGATTCAGGTGTATAACTGGAGCCCAGAGGAGGCCATCAAAGCCATCACCCACATCCGGTCCCACATCCACATCACACCTGGTCAGCTGGAGGTCCTCAGGGAGTTCTACAAGGCTGTGTCTCCAGCAGCAAGGAGTCACACATGACACAGCTCAGTGGCTGAGAAAGAACTCCGACAGCTGCACCTGGCACAGAACGAGCTTTACGTGGGGCCAGCGGGGCCACTGCTGACTGACAGGACAGAAACGTGCTTGGTGGTGGGTAACTGCTTCCTGTACCTGCTTTCATTAACCTCAAATAACATTGTTGAACAACTGGAGAGGAAGAGACTGGTGTGCCTAAATTTTATTTTCTTAAACAAGGTAAAAAGTTTCAACAAGAACCTATTGTGTAGCTAATGTGCCTAATGGTATTTACCACTGTGACTCAAGATTTGCGGGAAGGGGGTTGAGAGAGGATCTCGCCACATAGTTCAGGCTGGCCTTGAACTAGCAGCGTTCCTGCTGCTCCAGCCTCCCCGGCGCCAGGACTGCAGGTGTCAATCACAAGGCCCGGCTAACTCAAGACATTAAACCCCAGAGGGGGTGGAAGACCAGGCTCTGGCTCTCACCCCTCCGAGTTGCACTGCTCTGCGGCAGTGGTGTGCACTTACAGCAGGACATGGGCTGCAGCAGGACTGGGACCTTAGGTTTGACATCGGTTCCCCTTTGGGGCTCAACACAGTCACATACATCCCTTCAAAAACCTTTATTTGTATGAACGTGTATAGTTTGAGTTAGCTTAAAACCTTGAAAAGGGCAGATAACATATATATTGAGTTTGAAAAACAGTTTCTGTTGTCAGAAATAATTCCGTTTTCACTCACCCTTGGAGTGAGCTAAAAAGAAAATGGAAGCCATTTTGCTGATGGATGAAAAGACACTAGAATGAGCAGCTGACTCCCAGAGCTGACCCTTGCTGGTGAAGGACCCCTTCAGCTTAAGTTTTCCTACCTAAAGCTGGAAGGGAAACTGTGGCCCTCATCCACCGACCACAGGGAAAAGAGGAGCTGGGACCTTCTTGCACTAGGACCAAGGCTTCATCTGCTTAACAAGGTTCAGGAGGCAGAGGTCAGGTGCAGGGCAGAGGCCAGACAGGTGCCACCAGGTGCACATGGTCAGTAGGGGAGTGGTCTAAGAAAGCCCACAACAGATCAACAGGGGCTCAGGGCTCAGTGCTCCCTTCCTAAGTGTCCAGAAGTCCACGTTCTAGGAACTGGGGCTCAGGGACTTGGGGTCCTAGGACAGCAGTGGAAGATGGAGGGCAAAGGAGCCGCTTTCCCCATCCCGCCTTAGGCCAACACAAACTGCAAGTTGGTGAGCAGCACCTTGAGGCCCCTGGTGACGGTCACTGCTGATGTGGCGGGGTCAAGCTTGTAGGTGTTGGTGTCCCCCTTCTTGTGTCGGTCCCGGAAAACGTAGATGCTGCCATTGCAGCTGGCGATCTTCCAGAGGGATGGGGCAGAGCTCCAGGCCTCGGGCAGGCAGAGCCGTGTGAAGCTGTCCAGCAGCGGGTTATAGCACACCAGGGAGTCCCCCTCTGCCACGATGAACACTAGGTCCTTGTGTACAGCTGCATGCATGCGGCCTGCAAAGGGCAGCACATACGGCTTCACGTGGCACTTGTCCGTCTCAGTGTCAAAACACTGGATGAGCCGCGAGGGCTTGGTGAAGAAGTCAAGGTCGTTCTCCTCACCCCCAAGTAAGTAGATGATCCCATTGAGGTTGGCACCAGCGGCCCCCGACACTGCCACCTCCAGCTGGGTGGTCTCTGTCCACACATTGTCACCAACGCGGTAGTAGATGACAGCATTGGAGAGGGTATCCTGCAGCGTCTTGCCGCCCAGCGAGTAGATGGCGTCCTTGCCAGGCACAGACACCAGAGTGTGCTGCAGCCGGTCCCGGGGCAGCGGTGCACACCACTCCCAGTCCACCGTGGCATTGTTGCACTTCCACATGCGCCGTGGGATGGAGCCGCCCACCACGTACAGGTCCCCCCCGTGCTTGCAGGCTGCTGTGATCTGGTGGCACAGGCTGTTCTGGCCACTGACGCTGATGGAGTCGTCCTCCGCACAGTGCAAGGACACGGCTAGGGAGTGCGTGCGCGAAGACTCTTTCCCGATAAGGTAAATGTGCACGTTCTCCCCGATTTCCTGTCAGTGACACCAAAGTGTGAGCAGGTGGAAGCCCCCAGGGAAGGCTCAGCCCAGACACAGAGCTGGCAGGTCCCGGGTCCCTCGCATGCGCTGTGCTCCAGCCCTCTCTAGTTCCTGTTTGTCATGTTGCCTCTCCAACTACTGCCTTTCCTTTAGACGTTTCACATTAGGGCAGGGTATGGGTTTCACTTGAAAACAGGCTGCTTCAGGCAGAAGATTTTTTTTTCCTCCCAGCCCAAGAATTCTTAATGCACCGGTAAAAGGAATTCTCGTAAGGAGCTTTGAAGCTGGGCATGGTGGTGCACACAGAAACCCCAGCAATGTAGGGTGTGCTCAGAGCAGGTGGCCTGAAGAATGGCTTCTCTGTTTATAACACATCCAACAGGAATTTAAGGTCACTGTGACAAGGGGCACAAAATTTGTGACTTCCCATTGAGCAAATGTCCCACATATGTACTCCATACACTTGCACAGGGCTTCTGGGTAGTATCGATGGGACAAAGCGCTATAGCATTTAGTGAGGGAGGTGGACATTTGGAGCTTGTCCACTGGGTGATCTGTTGGTAGTCCTAGAAGTAAAGACTGAATTTCTATTTGCTTTCTTTCTTTTTTTGTATTTTGTAGGGAAGGGCCTAAAGGGCGTTCAGGGTCTCACTACTAGATCAGACTCATAGGGATCCGCCTGTTTACAGCCTCCCAAGAGCTGGGATTACAGGTGCGCACCACCATGCCCAGTCTAAACTGCGTTCTCAGTGTGCCCGGGTGGCAGGGCCAGCACAGAAGGCCCAGGGATTGAACCCCTGGCCCCTGAGCCTGCTTACAGGCACTTTAATCCGCTGAGCTATTTGGCTGGCCCTGAATTTCTATTTTCAAAAAATTAAAAATAATAAAAAATTCTTTCAAAAAAAAAAAAAAATCCAAGCAATTGGGAAGCTGAGGCAGGTGGGTTGGGATTTTTGAGGTCAGCATAGGCTACGTGGTTAGTTAAGGGCAGCCTGCACTACAGCATGACGCTGTCTCAAAAAGAAGAAGGAAAAAAAAAAAAGGTTAACCAAAAGAGTTTTGGAGCCAGGTATGGGGGTGCACACCTGTAACCCCAGCACTCAGGAGGATCACTGTATGTCTGAGGCCAACTTGAGCTATAAAGAGAGTTCAAGGCCAGCCTGAAATGCATAATGAAACCCTGTCTCAAAAAGACAGACAGGGGCTGGTGAGATGGCTCAGTGGTCTAAAGCACCTACTTAGAACAAGCTTAGCAAAGCACAGGGACCGCGGTTCAATCCCCCAGCACCACATGCCGGCCAGCCCGCCCCCTGGTGGGCTGAGCTGCCCCCCCCACACACACAAAAAGGACAGATAACTAAATAGCTAGCTTTGAAGCTCATGGATTGGTGACTTCACTGGTCACAGGCATTCTCCTTCCAGCTCCTATCAGCTTCAGCCAGAGATCATTTATTCAGCAACCATCAGGTGCCAGGCCATGTGACAGCTGGAACACACAGATTAAGCTGCCCCAGTTATTAAGAAGGAATCCACCTTACCTTCAAGCTAGTCTTGAGTGACTCGGAAAAAGCCTCTCTTTCTTCTTTATTGAAATTGATCCAGGCTTCTATTGCTTCTGTTGGGTTCTGGGAACATGGAACTCCATCTGTGAGAGCCAGAGGAAAGCATGGTCAACAACTATCTGAATGAGAAACTCAACTACTTTATTAGACTACACAAGTATGGGGGCCGGAGAGATAGCTCAGTAGAATAAGTGCTTGCCTGGCAAGCGCAGGGTCCTGAGTTCAATCCCCGGTTCCGCAAAAAAAAAAAAAAAAGGACTACACACGTACATGTGTACACACAGAGGCACATCCACAGTACAGGTCAGATGAGAACACTTATGCTCATAAAACATTACTTCGTTTTCTTTATTGCCTGTATGGAGATTGAATTCAGGGCCTTCAAATGGAACTATACGCCTCTCCACTTTTATTTTTAAGACAAGGTCTCACTACATTGCTCAAACTTTTGATCTTCTTGCCTCATCCTAGTGTGCTGGGATTACAGACATGCGCCATCATGCCCAGCTTCTTCACTACCTTTCATGAGAAAGTGCCACAGCTTTCCTTTTGCTGGTTGTTGCTTCTGTAAAGCACCCCATCCCTCACAGCAGCTACCCTGAATTACCAATTACCATGAAAATCAATCCTCAGCCTACATCCCTCCCGGGAAGCTCGCAGCTCCTTTCTCCTGACAAGGAAGCCCAGTCAGCATCAGCTTACCTGAGATGATGTCCGTGAGGAGGTGGTGCGGCAGGTGGAGAAACTCTTCCGTGCTTTGCAGCTGGGCCAAGTGGGTCTTGGCACAGTGCTTGGCAGCAGTGTAGAGCTCAGGATCACTGTGCCGGTCTGCCAGCCACATCACCTGCAGGCAGTTTCCCACTTGCACCGTGCGGGCCAAAAACCGAGAACATTCCTCAAAAAGAGATGTCAGCTGGTACATGTCTGACACCTCATAAATTTCCTGCAGCTCATCTGCCCGGAGTTTCACGGTGCCGTGGTAGATGTAGTCCACCAGCAGCTGGAAAACAGACTCGCTGACGTCCTGTAGCACAATCACCCGGTTGTGAGCCTCCTTCAGGTTGGACGTGAACATGGATCGGAAGAAGCAGCTCTGAGCAGACAGGACCAGCCGGTGAAGCTGAAACTCCCGGCCTTCCACAGAGATGGTGACGTCGGCAAAGAGCTCTTCCTCCAGACACAGCTTCATGATGCCCTGAGCCACTCGGCCTGAGTGGGAGCGATCTTTGAAAGTGTAGTTTACAAAGTAGTTCTCATCCATGGATGCTCCAGGCTCCTCCAGTGACTCCATGGTGGCCAACTTCTCTGTCAGCAGCTGGGAAGTTCACAGCCACAATCTGGATTCCAACTGGCCAACCTGGGAAGGGAGATGGAGAAACTTAGACCAAAATGGGCCGGACTGGTCTTGGTGCTGGCCTGGCCAGACTTTCCTGCAGGCTCCTGCAACCAAACCTGGGCTCACTTTCCTGCAGGTGTGGCCCTCCCCCAAGGAAATCAACAGAACTCCCAACTCTGCTGGTTTCCCTGAGAGTACATCAAATATTCTTTTTCACGGTGTAACTAAAACGCCCAAATACGAAAGCAAAGGACTGGAGAATGCCTATGATCCCGAAAGCCTTACTACCTAAATAGCTCGGGCATAAAGCTAGTAAGGCCTACCGGAAGCGGAAGGAGAAAGGACCCCCGCGTCCCTGAGCGCCCCCCACCCCCCCTTCAACCGCTCATCCGACATCCAATGATGGGAGCCAAGACCCTGGACTCCTCAATCCTCTTGCTCTTTTTCGAACTTCTGGCCCAGCCCTTATCCGCTCGCCTTGATTACTCTAAACCCTCGACAAGGAGCTCTGGAAAGCCCCAGTCCCCAGCTCGGGGCACACGGAAGCCCATCGCCCTGCGCGGGGTCTCCACTCCTCCCGGAGTCGCGGGAGAAACGGTCGTCAAGGAAACCGCTCCCCCTCCCAACACACACCGTCTGCTCTCCTCCATAGCTTAATCGGGGGGCGGGGGAGGGGTGTGAAACGTAGACCCCAGAACACCCGCCCCTTCGCCTTGTCTCACCTGTCCGTTTCTTCAGCGTCTTCACTTTCGCTCCAGCCTCCTCACACCGAACTCGGGCTTCCTTCACCTCACGGTTTCCCGACCTGCCGGTCTTACCTTCTTACCTGCGTTCCCTCTTTTCATCCCGGTGCCCGGAACTTCTGCTTCCGACCCCGCGCCCGCCCGGAAGAAGATCTGCTACACACTTCCGCTTTCGGTCCGTGCCCTTGGGCCTCCGTGTCCTGTGGGCCCTTCCTCGGCTGCCGGGTCTGCATCCGGGGAATATGGCGGCCGCGGTGGCCAGGCTTTGGTGGCGAGGGCTCGCGGGGGCCCGAGCAGTGGCCGGGGGTAAGCGGGGGCCAGCTGGCTGGGGCGAGTCAGAGGCTGTGGGACACGCAACGCGGAGGAGTCCTCAGGCTCACGGGCGGGCCTGCGTTTCTCTCCCGTGCAGGGGCCGGGCGACCCTCGGCGCTGCTGCAGGGGGTGCGGAGGGAGAGCGCCGCGGCCGACTCGCGCCGTGAGTATGTGCGGGCAGCGCTGCCCTCCTCCTGCCGCCCGGGCCCTTCGTTCCCGTTGCCAGATGCTTGTCCTTGCTCTCAGGTGCCCTGCCCCGTGCTCGTCCTTGAGGACCTGACTGAGTGTTCTCCACCTTGCGAGCCGAATCGAGCCTTCCCCGTGGCTTAGACCTCTCTGTTCCGGCCTCGGGTGCCTCTTTTCGTTTCCACGACCCCCTTTTTCTGATTAAATTGGCAGCCCTTTGAAGACAGGAAACAGACCTCACGCGCTTCAGAGAGCAGTGCGAACAGTAGCTCGCGCTAATTGTATGCTCACAGTATGTCAGACACGTGTTGAAGGCCATTAGTGAAGAATGTTATGTGGCTCTCACAACAGCCTTACAAAGGAGATTGTATTTTATTTTAGGATAGAGCAAGAAAAAAAACCAAAAACAGCCCGACCTGGTGGTGCACAGCAGTAATCCCAGCCCACAGGAGACTGAAGCAGGAGGAGCACAGTAATTTTGAGGCCAGCCTGGCCTATGTAGTGACTTCAAAACCTGCCCAAACTACAAAGTGAGATCCTGTCTCAAAACAAACCAGATAACTAAATTGCTGTGGTTCACAGACTTAGGGAAAGAGCAGGGCTGCCCTCTGCCAAAGACAGAACTGTCCCATACTCCGAGCCTGTCACTTCCTAGGCTCCTGGACTAGTCCACCTGCACCTTCCTTAAGGTTCTATGGGGAGCCCTGTTTGGAGCCGACACCCTTTACAAACCCACAAGGCAGAAAGGGCTGGTTGCTGCCTTCGCTGTTCCTCTGATGAGTATGGTTTCTCTTCCAGCCACTGTCAGGCCACAGGATGCGGTGACCCACAAGCAGCTCTCAGCCTTTGGGGAGTATGTGGCTGAAATCCTGCCCAAGTATGTCCAGCAGGTTCAGGTAATGCTCCAGTAGTTGGGGCCTGAATCAGGAAACAGCCATGTTCTCCAGGTGTATGGGAGTGGACAGCCTGGTTGCAAAGAACACAGACCCCCTCCACTCCAAACTTGGGTGCTTTTCTCTCCTCTAAGCTGAGTTGCCCTCAAGCAGGCTGCTTCCTACAGAGCTGCTTCTCTCTCTGTCTGCAGGTGACTTGCTTCAATGAGCTAGAGGTCTGTATCCATCCCGATGGGGTCATCCCGGTGCTCACCTTCCTCAGGGATCACTCCAATGCACAGTTCAAATCCTTGGCTGACCTGACAGCAGTGGACATCCCGACTCGGCAGAACCGTTTTGAGGTCAGTCAAGAGGTGTGAGGAAAATGGGTAAAGCAGCTATGGGAACTGTAAGTTCAGATGTAGTTTCAGGTTGTGCAGAACACAGCAGTTAGACTAGGGCTTCGGAAGCAAGTAGATCTAAGTGTGAATTCTGGCTCTGCCACTAGCTAGCTGTGTGACCTCAAACATTCCAACATTCCCTTTGGTGAGATGGGGCTTGGCTTATTGCACAGGCTGGTTTCGAACTTCTGAGCATAAAAGCTCTCCTGCTTCAGCCTCTTGAGTAGCTGGGACTGACTACAGCTAGGTGCCCAGTGCTGTTTGATGGTTCTGAGCTTTAGTTTTCTAGTCTGTGAACTAAGTGTAGTTGGTGGTAGGAGGGGCTGGGGACACTGTTCAAGTGAATGAGGGCAAGGTCTCCATTTGATGTTCGAGGAGGGTTTTTATCTTTGTGGCTATGGGATACTGATTTCTTTATAGGTAGAATTACTCAAAGGAAAGACTTAAGAATGGCCAGAGAAGCAATTAAAAATAAGATAGTAGGGCTGGAGAGATGGCTCAGTGGTCTAAAGCACCTACTTGGAACAAGCTTGGCAAAGCACAGGGATCGCGGTTCAATCCCCCAGTACCACATGCCAGCCAGCCCCGCCCCCTGGGGGGCTGAGCTGGCCACACACACACACACACACACACACACGCTAAATAAATGTTAGTAGGGTCTGGGGTGATAGCTTAGTGCAGTGGTGGTGAACCTGTGGCACAGGTGCTATAGTGGCCTGTTTGTGTCATTGAAAGTTCTAAAAGGTTCACAGTTTCTGGCATAGTAGTAGAGCTTGGGTTTACCATGCACAAGGCCTTTACACACATGCAGACAATAACAGAGCATTGGGCTGGTGAGATGGCTCAGTGGTCTAGAGCACCTACTTGGAGCAAGCTTGGCAGAGCACAGGGACCGCGGTTCAATCCCCCAGCACCACATGCCAGCCAGCCCCGCCCCTTGGTGGCTGAGTTGGCCACACACACACACACACACACAAAAACAAAAACAAAAAAAAAAAAAAAAAAAAAAAAAAAAAACCAAAAAAACCAGAGCATTCTCCTTCATCCTGAAAGAAGAAAAAGAACAGCAGTCAGCCCATCTTGAGCCAGGAAACCAAAACAACTCTGAAGTCAGTGTGGTCAGAGCTGAGATGGACCACATAAAATACCTGGTGCACCACAACACAACCGAACACCAAGTATCTCAATTGTAGTTGTGGGCATAACACAGCAGGCAGGGCCAGGCAGTGGTGCGCATCTGTAATCCCAGCATCAGGGAGGCTGACACAGGTAGATTGCTATGAGCTTGAGCCTCAAATGGGCTACATAGTTCAAGGCAACAAGTTGAACTACATGGAGAGCACCTGTCTCAAGAGAACCAACCATGGGCTGGAGAGATGGCTCAGTGGTCTAAAGCACCTACTTAGAACAAGCTTAGCAAAAGCATCAGGGACCGCGGTTCAATCCCCCAGCACCACA
>NW_004524594.1:712779-721477 GCF_000260255.1 Octodon degus | reverse complement strand
CAAAAAAAAAAAAAAAGACAAGATAGGATCAAGGGTTGGACCCTGACGCACCTGTGTCCTTCCAAGGAATACTCACCCCAGAAATTCCCATCACAGACCCCTCAGGTCGCACCATCTTGGTTACTTGTGCCTCATTCTGTGTAGATAGTATACAACCTGCTGTCCCTGCGCTTCAACTCCCGGATCCGTGTGAAGACCTACACAGATGAGCTGACGCCCATCGAGTCCTCGGTGTCTGTGTTCAAGGCGTCCATCTGGTACGAGAGGGAGGTGAGTTAGTGGGCATGCCAGGCTCTTCCTCCGGGCGGAGCTGTGGCTCCCAGGAGTGTGGCTGAACCTGCCTTAGCCCTGTGGGACTGCTTGCCAAAGAAGCCTCTTCAGGTCTGGGACATGTTCGGAGTCTTCTTTACCAACCACCCTGACCTGAGGCGGATCCTGACAGATTATGGCTTTGAGGGACACCCCTTCCGGAAGGACTTCCCCCTCTCTGGATATGTTGAGGTAGGCACGTGAAGTGGGGTGATAGGCCTCAGGAACCTGGGGGTCTTGGGCCTGGCAGGAGTGTGGTCTGGATGGTGACAGCCTAGAGCTTGGTTCAGGATCCAGTGCTAGCTTCTTTTGGTAAGCTGGGCCAGTTCCTTCATGAGTCTGACTGTACCTTCTCTGGGGCATGGCAGTCAAGAGTGGCACTTACAGGACACGTGTCGAGCCCGGTGTACTCTGACCTCAGCCGAAGCAGGCCCTGGCAGTGGTTGGTCTGCTGAGACAAGCAGCGTGAAGGGCCAGGGTTATGTTGCCCTGCTCTGGATGCCCAGGCGTGCGTTTGGAAGACCATCCGACAGACTGGCAGCTCGTACCACTAAGATGGTAGAGTCTTAGATGCACGTGTACTGGCCACCAGAGCATCACCTGAGGAGCAACATGGTGTGGATGGAGGCTCACTGAGAGAGCCTGGAAAGGCACTAAACCGAGTCAAGGACATAGCTGGGTGTGGTGCCCCTGAGGTCACAGCACCCAGGAGGCTGAGGCAGGAGGATAGTCGTAAGTTCAGGGCCACTCTGGACTACATAGTGGGTCTTAACTACCTAGTCCAGTGAGGCCCTATCTCACGGATAGGGAGATAGGAGCTGGGGTCCTCTATGGCACTCTTTGGTACCTGCCCACACCTGCCCTGTGCCCTACAGTTGCGCTATGATGACGAGGTGAAGCGTGTGGTGGCCGAGCCAGTGGAGCTGGCCCAGGAGTTCCGCAAGTTTGACCTGAACAGCCCATGGGAGGCTTTCCCTGCCTACCGCCAGCCCCCTGAGAGTGCCCGGCTCCCAGCTGGAGACCAGAAGCCTGAAGCCAAGTAGCCGGGGGAGGCGTGTGGATCCTGGAAAGCACCCTGACTGCCTGCATTGAACCTGTAAATAAATTCCTGCCTGGACTTGCACTTCTTGTGTGCTCAGTGGATGGGGGCGGCAGGGTCCTGCTGCTCCCTGGAGAGCCTGCCTCGGATGAGCCCCAGTAGCGAGCAGGCCTGAGTGGGTTCCTTTTCTTCTTTGTAAGACAGGATCTCACCGTGTAGTTGAAGCTGGCTTTGAGTCACAGCAATTCATGTACCGCCATATATGGCTTGGATGTTTCTGAGGATTCTGGAGCTGGGATTTGGGTTTCCACCGTACATGAGGTTGAGGGTGGGTGTGGCTGGGCCCCCATGACAAAGCTCCCATCTCAGCAGGCTGGTGGCAGCTGACAGATTCAGGGGCTTAGGTCATTGGGGAAGCCCCATCTACTGTCACCTGCCTATGGAGGTTCTCTTAAGAGCCAGCAGTGGGCCAGGCAGACAACCTCGGCTGTTCTCCAGTCTCAGCTCTGTCTGCTTCCAGTCCTTAAGAGCCCACGTTCTTGGACTAAAGGATTCCGCCAGGGGTCTGAGCTGAGAATGTTACTAATAAGCTGACATCCTAGGGTTGGGACCGGAAGCTGCTGTGTCACCAGCAGGCAGGGTTCTCTGCTGCTGCTCTAGGCCCCCGTGGCCTGTGGAGGAGGCACTGCACAGTGCCCTGGCTGCCCCTCCAGGACCAGCTCCTTTGCTGCAGGTGACATTCTGTGGCTGAGGAGCTCTCTGAAGTGCTCTGGACCGGGTGTTGGGAGAACTCTGAGAGTGAAGACTGGAAGGCAGGGTTTCTGGGGTCTTCCTGCACCAGGGAGGGCCAAGCCAAGGCTGTCTGTACACAAACATCTGTTAACTACATATCCTACCCATCTGGGCAAGAACCACATGCAGCAGGGCTTCCGCACTGCCAAGGTGGGGGAAGGAGCCCTGGGCGGTGACATGACTCCAGCCAGCCCCACCCTGGATCCTGACACGCATGCAGAGCACAACAGCAGCTGGTGGAGAGCTGGGAGCGGGTATGAAGTCAGAGACTCTGGACGTGGCGGGCATGGCTGGGGCGCCGCGGGGCCTGCTTTATCTGGTGGCTGGTGTTTGCCTCCTCCTCCCTGCGGTGACTCTGACCCCACACTTTGCAGGTAATGGGGCTTCAAGGTCAGCAACTTGAGGGCAGAGAACTATGGGCTAGTGGGAACCAGGTGGGATGCTGCAGTGGGTGAGGATATGAACTGCTTCCCCAGAATCAAAAAAGTCCACATGAAGCCAGTGGAGACATCACTGGGTAACATGGCTCCACAGAGTGAGGCCTTGGGCTTACTCCAGCTGATGTCCACAGTAGGGTCTCCTGGTCTGGGGACAGTTATTGCAAAGGCAAGTCAGCACCACAGAGTGGGGGAACAGGAAGTTGCCTGTCCTATTCTCTGCCTTACATGCCATTAAAGGAACCAGCAAACAATAGGCCCTGTCCAAAGAGGGCCTTGTCCTTATGGAGGGTCATTGGCATTATTGGAGGTCACCCTACTCCCAGGCAGCTGCAGGGAGGGGAGGGAGACAGAGGGTACTGGGGCCCCTTACCAAGGCCACTGTGCAAGTTAAGCCCTGGGCATTTGCCCAGATGGCCCCGGGCTTGGTGTGAGGCTCTGGAGGCCCAAGGCCCATGCCTGGGTGATGTAGGTGTTTGCATATGAGGGGCAGGGCTAAGCTGCATTTCCAGATCAGCTACTAGGGACACTCCCAGAAGCTGGGGGGCAATGGGTCTTAGGGGTGGAGGGTGGTGGGGCCTGACTCTTCTCTGCTGCCCCAGGGCATCCCATGGACAGCGCCAGCATGAGACAGGAGCCAGAGGCCCCGGAAGTGATGTTTGAGGTTACTCCCCAGTCCCAGGCATGGGGGTGGGAGCGACCAGAGGTCCCTAAGCTCAGGTTGGGAAGTGGGATGTCTTGTTGTAGGGCTGCCAAGGTGGTGGGCGGTTCAGCCTTGGCCCTTGCTCCCCACCCCACCCCTAGCCACTGCCCTCCCTAAAACGGCTCCTCTTGCAGCTGCTCTGGGCTGGGTTGGAGCTGGATGTCACAGGGCAGCTGCACATCTGGGATGAGGAACTGGCATCCACACGGCCAGGGCGCCGCCTCACACTCCTCTTGCAGCAGCTCATGCCCAGGGACCTGAACGGTGCTGAGCAGCAGCTGAGGCAGTTCCAGGACCTGCGGGAGGGGCCACCCCTTGGCCCCTGGGACTTCCAGCAGCTGATCCTCACAGGCCTGTCCTGCATCTATCAGCTCCATGCAGCCAGTGAGGCCGAGGAGCGGGGTCACTGGGCACAAGTCTTCACCCTCCTGACTCGGGAAGTGCTCTGGGACCTGTGCAAGGACTTCTGTCCCCAGGGCCAGCCCCCTTCACTGGGGCCCTGGGCCTCCATCTTTGACCCTGTCTCCTGACGCCTCCCTTTCACTTGCCATTTCCTCTTCCTCCTGACATCTCCCCTCAACCAGAGCCAGACCTGTCCTGGAGCGGGGCTCCCAGTGACACCTGCATCTTCCTACTCAGGCCCTTGGGCTTGGCTTGCACCTAGGTACCTCTACCCTGATGCTTGCCTGGGTCCAGGTGGCAGGCACACAGCTAAAGGCAGGGCATGCAGGCAGTGTGTGAGCACGCGTGTGGGAGCCAGGCATCAGGACTGAGAAGTGCTTAACAGTGGGAAGTGAAACTGCTCTGAGGAATCCTAGCACCCAGTCCTAATTGCCACGTCTCTCCAGACCTGACTGAGACTTTGGCCCACACCCGACCCCATCTGGGCCAGAGCACAAACTGGGCTTCTCTCGTGTCTGTCCATGGACAGCAGGAAAGTAGCTGAAAGAACATGATGTCTAGGGAGGGAGGGAAAATGACTTTGGTTCTATGTCAACAAACCTCCACTAAGCGTGTCAGGAAGAATGAGGCTGGAAGGGGCCCTCAGGCTGGCTGGGGGCTGCAGGGTGGGTGGAACCCTGACTGTGTAGCTCTTCCCATAAAAGACTCTGCTACCACCTCATGAGAATGTGTCATTTTACCGCCTTCACGGGGTCACACTGCCCTCATCCTGGGAGGGCAGGCCACTGGGCAGCAGGCATCAGCCTTTCATTCCATCCCCATACCTTAGGGGAAGAAACATGTTTCCTTTGAGCCTATACGGATAGTGGGAAGTTGTCCTTTGTCCTAAACAGGAATCAGCAGGGCCTTAGATTAAGGTGGTAAATCAACAGGTACAGTGACATACACCTGTAATCTGAGCACTCGACTCAGCTGAGGCAGGAGGATCACCAGTTCCATCCTAGCCTGGGCAATTTGTTGAACAACCCAGACCCTGTCTCAAAATAAATATATATAAGGAGGCACGGGGGGGGTGGGGGCGGGGGCTGGGGATGTATGTAGCTCAGTGCCAAGGACTGGATTCAACAGCTAGTGTACATACCAAGGAAAATACTGGAGGGGCAGGCTGCCGCACTTTGGGCCCACCACAGGGCAGGCGCGCATGCTTGACTCCCACTTCTCACCCTCGCGGCCTGACCCGGACCGGAGGCCCCCACAGCCAGCACGCCCCAAGCAGGAGGAAGTGGTACAATTGAGACGGCGCACGTGCACTTTATTGGCGGAGTCCAGCGCGGGGTGTCCGGGCGGCCCGGCTTGCATGCACGCCCCGCATCCGGCCCGTCCCCGGCCCCTGTCCCCTCCTGGGCCGGCCTCAGAGCTCCAGGTCGCCATCAGCGGTGAGGTCGGGGTACACCAGGAAGCCGGAGAAGGTGATGTACTTGCCGTGGTTGCTGTAGGCGCCGTAGCCATCGTGGTCGTGGCTGAGCAGCCACACGGCGTCACCGCGCCGCAGGGGCAGCATCACGCTCTGGCTCTGCATCTCGCGGCGACGCGATGCGCCGTCGTCGTAGATCATGGCCTGCACCTCGTCGCGGTTTTTCATCAGCTTCACCGACAGCGTCTTGCGCGGCATCTTACCCAGCGTGAAGGAGAAGAAGTAGGCGCCGGGCAGGCGGCAGCGGAACACACCGGCCGCCGCGTCGAAGTCGCCACCGATGTTGACGAGCTCGGTGTCAAAGGCGAGTGGCCGGTGTCGAGGCTCCGGGCCCGCGTCGGCACCCACCAGGCTGCGCGTGCGCGCCGCCGAGAAGGCCGAGCGCGGCTCCGAAGCCAGGCGTGTCGGCGTCGGCGTACACCAGGTAGCCGCTGAAGGTGGCACCCGGAGAGCCCAGCGCGTACTGCGGGGCGCCGTGCAGCCGCAGCCACACCGTGTCGCCGTAGTCGAGCTGCAGCATAGCGCTCTGGCTGGCGGCGCGCCGCGTGCCGGGCCGCCGCTGCTCGTCGAAGGCCAGCGCCTGCACCTCGTCGCGGTTGCGCACCAGCATCACCGACAGGCTCTTGTGCGGGGCCTTGCCCGCTGTGAAGGAGAAGAAGTAGGCCCCCGGTACCCGGCAGCGGAAGCGCCCTGTGGCCGCATCGAAGTCGCCGCCGATGTTCACCAGCACCTTGTCGAAGGTCACTGCCATCTCCGATGTGCCCTCCAGCGGCGTGGTGCGAGCCGCCGAGAAGGCCGAGCGCAGCCCCGAGGAGCCGGGCCCTGGGGCAGGGCCCAGGGCCCAGCTGGCAGCTGGTGCCAGCAGGCTGAACAGGAGAAGCAGCATGGCCCCTGTGGAGACAGGGCGCGGGGATATGGCATCCACCGGATCGCAGAGCGGGTGCTCTTCCCAGCCCTGACCTGGACTCAAGGGTGAAGTCATGTTCCTGCAAGCAGGACTAGTGCCTCCCACACCAGAGCGTCTAGTGTCACACTCAGGGCTTGTTAAAACACACAGCCAGGCATGGTGGCACACTCAGGCAGGCTCAGCAGTTTGGGTGGTGGAGACAGCAGCAGCAGCACATTTCGAGGCCAGCCTGGGCTGCACAGCCAGGTCAAGTTTAACCTGCACTACACAGCAAGACCTTGTTTCAAAAAATATAAAATTCAAATAAGGGGCCCTGTGATGCACCCCTATAATCCCAGCACCCTGGGATTCAGAAAATTTAGACAAGGTCAGCCAAGACTGGGCAATTTAGTAACTTAGGGAGACCCCTGTCTCAGAAAAAAAAGGGCTAAGGATGTAGCTCAGTGCAAAGCTCTGTGTGGTTGTTTTGTTTTGGGTTTTTTGAGACAGGTTCTTGCTATGCAGCAGGCTGATCTCAAACTCACAGTGATCCTCCTGCCTCAGCCTCCCAAGTGCTGGATCAGAGGTGTGTGTCACCCTGCCTTGCTAAATACAAGACTGTAGGTTCAATCCCCATTCCTGGAAAACAGATGCACAGCTGGGCCCATCCGAGTCTGGGCCAGGGCCCAGGAACCTCCTGTAAGGCTGTGAAGCCTCTGGGCAGCTTTGTTCCTCAGGGGTAGAACTGTACAGACACCTAGTTTGAGGCTTGAATCATACTCCCAGGGTCAGGCTGAGGGCTCGCCGGGAGCTCCTGAGCCCCTCCTGGGTTCTGCATCCTGAGCCCAGCTCTGGTGCACAAGCTCCCCGAGAAGATGCAGTGCCAGCAGATGAGGACCTGCCTTGCAAACAGCAGTGTGAACTGGGTGGTCCTGGGAAGAGGCTGTGATTCAGTTGTGGACATCAGGGTTAGGGACGCAGGAGCCCCTGCCCCTGAGAGCAAGGCAGGGCTCATGGTCCCATTGCTGGTCCCAGGAGGGCAGGATCTTAAACGCAGAAACACTGGGCGCAAGCTTTGCAGAGAAACGCCCTGTTGTGTGTGGCGGCTCTGTGTTGCCTAGAGACGCTGGGGCCTGCTGAGTGGGTTGCCAGGTGCAGCCCGGAGGCAGATGTGGTGTTCACCTGAGGACTGTGAGAGCTGGAATGCAGCCCAGATGCTAGGGTGGCTCCTGGGGAAATTCTCCTAGGGGCTCAAGCTGCTGGTCCCTGGCAGTACCCTAATTCCTGAAAAGGCATCTGTGGGTGTCCATGTCCTTGGTGACAGGTGGAGGAGGGGGGCTGGTCTCTAATGGTGCAAGTTGCACCTCACAAGTATCCAGTGCCTTCCCTTCAACAGAGCTCCTTTGAGTTGGGTGTGAGGCAGTTTGAAGCAGCCAGGACTATACAGGAGTTCAAGGCCAATCTCAACAGCAAGACTCTGTCTCAAAAACCAAACCAAGGCGCCAGGGAGATGGCTCAGTAGAATAAGTACTTCCTTGGCAAGCACAAGGGTCTGAGTTCAATCCCCAGTTCTGAAAAAAAAAAAAAAAAAAAAAAAAAAAACCCAAGCAATCAAAAACTCAAAACTCTTTTGGAGATATCCCGTCTTGGCAAGTTTGGGGGTGGGGTGCTCTCCCATTTTACAGATGAGAAAGCTGAGGTCTCACAAAAGGGCATATTCCAGCCCAAGGTCATCTGTGGAGCACTAAGGCAGGGCTTGCACAGTGGTTTGCTGACATTGGATTCAGTCTGCCTTCCTTCCCGTCACCCTTACCTCTTAGACACAGGTATCTAGCCTCTTTGTCCTCTGCCTCAGTTTCTCTTTTCTGCAAAAACGAGAAGAAAGGAGAGGACTACATAGTGGGATGCAACGTAGAGAAAGGAAGCAAGCAAAGCAAACAAAAGCAACCGAAACTCCCCTCCAGCACTGTCTCTGAGCGCGCTGCGGCTGCTTTCTTTCCCAGCTGCTCCTTCCAGGGCCCCTGCCTGCCCTACCCCAGTGCGCGCCCCAGGGTGGCCCCGCAACTGCACATACCCCAGGACCCTGGTCCCCTCCTTGGACCGACCCCCTCCCCAGCAGGTGGGGACAGGTGGGAGGAAATGGCTGTTCCTGGCTCTTGCAGGTAAGGCTCGACACGGGCATCTTCAAAGAGCAAAACCGGGACAGGCGCCGGGCAGCCCCGGAGCCCCATCACCAGGCGCGGAGGGGCAGCGACGTCCGGCAGGGGTCTCCGCGCCCCCGGCTCCCCCACACCCCCCGTATCGCCCTAGAAATTCATCCCTTCTCGTGACCCCCTCCGCGCAAGGTACCCGAGATTCTCCCCCTCCTCCGTCCCTCTGTCCCTCCCGAGCGCAGGCTTGGAAGCCTCCTCCGCGTCAAACGCCCAGGTGCCCGTTTTTCCAGAAAGACCCAGACCCGCGCCCACGAGGCGGGGATCCCGCTCCGGCTGCGAGTCGCACTCACCTGGCCGCGGCGCTGGATTCGGTTCGGTGTGCGCTGCGATCCGCCTCGGGCTCGGGCTCCGGCTCGCGCTGGGCGGGCGCTGGGGCTGCGCACTGACCACGCTGCGGCGGGGACAGGCGGACGGGCGGGGCGCGGAGACCCCGGGACCGCAGG
>NW_004524594.1:709188-712630 GCF_000260255.1 Octodon degus | reverse complement strand
GGCCGGGGCGACCTACAGAGGCTACGCCCGAGCGCGGGACCCTTCCCCACCCGAGACCTCCGCGCTGCGTCCTTCGGGTCTGGACAGCAGGCGTCATTGACCAAGTTATGAGATGGGGAAACTGAGGTCGGGGCAGCAGCCATACCGGGCACTATATAGATCATCTTCCTCACATTTAGGGGAAGGAGGACGGGAGCAGCCTGGGCAGCCTTTGGGCGCAGGTACAGTGGGAGGGGAGGTTGGAGATGTGCGGGCTGCGCGGCATGGGGGCCGGGGGCTTAAGGAAGAGAAAGTGGGTCATTGTCTCCGGGAGAGAAAGGTTTAAGACGCCCTAGTTTTTGTCCTCACCTCCAGCTGTGAAAATGCCCACAGCGCCAGGCGGCAGGAGGAAGACAAAGACTGTGACATCAGCGGTCAGTGTGTCCCTTGCTGGAGGGGTGACACAGAGGGCATCCCTAGGGCAGGACTGAATTCTGTGCTGTGCTGGGCAGGATTGGGAAGAGCAGAAGGACATGGACACCCTGCCCAGAGAGGCAAGCAACAGGATCCACCCTCCACTGTGGGCCTTGACCCCCTCCCTGGATCTGGGCTGTAGAGTTGATTTGGCCTGGGGTCGGGACTCTGTGTACTCGGGCTGGGGTCCAGCTTCTGGGGACTCGGGCTGGGGTCCAGACTGCTACAGACCCATTGTGAGGCCCCAAGAGGCCTTCTATCTGTAAAGCATCGCCCTCTGGAACATCCCTCTGGGACTCTGCAGAAGTCCTTGAGACCAGAGAGTCCTGGAGGTCCTGTGGGGTGCTGAAGCTCTCTTCCAGGTGGTGAGTGGGTGTGAGTGGGGCAGGCACAGCATTGCAGTGAAGTGGATGGTAGGGTATTCAGGGACCCAGGCAAAGTGCCTGTCTGGCTCTTCCCACACAGGTGTCTGCTTCACCAGCTTGAAAATCCTAGGCCACAGCCTGTGGGAGGGCAGGTGGCAGGCTCAGGGAGGGACAGGAAGCTGGGCCAGGCAGGAAGCTGATCTGATGTGTGGCAGCCCAAACCGTCTTAAGGTGTGGGACCCCTCTGGACTGGAGAGTGGGCCAGTCTTCTTTTTTTTTTAGACATGGTCTTACTATATAGTCAGCTCACTGTGTAGCCCAGCTTGGGTTTTGATGTAGGGGAATCCTGCCTCAGGCTCCCAAGTGCTGAGATTACAGCTGTGGGCCACCATATCTGGCAGAGTAGCCCTTTTGAAGATGTTATTCCAGTAGTGTGCAGTGGGAAGAGAGAGCAAGACAATTAATCCCAGTTGGCACCTGTAGTCCCAACCAGTCAGAAGACTGAGGCAGGAGGGTCTCCTGAGCTTGGGAGTTCCAAACCAGCCTGGGCAATATGGTGAGACCCCTTCTCAAAGAAACAAATAAGGGGCTGGGGAGATGGCTTAGTAGAATAAGCGCTTCCCTGGCAAGCGCAGGCTCCTGAGTTCAATTCCCAGTATCACACACACACACGAAAAATTCCAGCCCCCAGGAGGGTGAGGCTGGAGGATGATCATGAGTTCAAGGCCAGCCTGAAATATATATATACAGTGAGCCTCTGTCTCAAAAAACCAAGAACAAAATGAAAAGCCACAAATCCAAAATGAGGTTTCGTGGGGCTGGGGAGATGGCTCAGTGGAATAAGCGCTTCCCTGACAAGGGCAAGGGCCTGAGTTCAATCCCTGGTTCCACAAAATAAATAAATAAATAAATAAAATAAAAATAAAAATAAATAAACAAATAAATAAATAAACGAGGTCTCAGGGCCAGGAAAATAGCTCAGTAGCATAATCACCTTGAGCGGGCCAGATAGTTCAGGGGACTAAAGCGCCCGCTTAGGCAGAGCGGGAGGAGCTGGGGTTCAATCTCCACCAGGCCAAGCTGGCCCTGCCCCCAGGGCACACTGCGATGGCAATTGAGACTGGGCATGGTGGCACGCGCCTGTAATCCCAGTTCTTGGGAGACTGAAAACAGGAGGATCACTATGAATCCGATCTACGTAGTGAGACCCTGTATCAAATACATAAAAAGAGAAAGAAAGAAAGAAAGAAAGAAAGAGAGAGAGAGAGAGAGAGAGAGAGAGAGAGATCAAATAAGTGCCTGCCCTGCAAGTGCAAGGTCCTGAGTTCCATCTCTGGTACCAGAAAAAAAAAAAGGTCTGACTGGAGCAGAGATGGCTGTGGGGCAGCAGACGGCACAGGAGTTGTTGGGAAGGCAAGGAGACCCTGAAGGGATAGGAAAAGGTCCTGCCAGGAGCCGGTGGGTGTGGGGGCAGTGTGAGGTGTAGGACCTGGCACCAGAGGCAAAGGTGGGAGCAGAAGGCAGCGGGGATCAGAGCATGGAACCCCTGGCGTGGTTGTGTTCACACATGCAGGCACTCTATAGTATACTCACAGTGGTTTTAACAATGTGGTGGACGTCTGCCCATACTCCCAAGCCTACCCGGAGGTCACCTAGGTGACCTGCACACATCTCCTGAACCTGCCCTTGCTTCCTGGGTGTTTCAGTGAGCTTCCCCAACTCAGAGTTTAAAGGGGGTAAGGTTGGTTTGGGCTCCTGATTACAGCAGGTTCAGTCCATAGTTTACCAGCTCCGAGCAGAAGTAGCATGGTGGAAGGGCCTGGCTAGGAAAAGCTGCTGGGCTCAGAGCAGCCAGCAAGCAGTGAGGGGAGCGGGGCATGGAAGGATGAGTGCACGCTTCCTGGTCACATTCCCGGTGACCACCTCCAACCAGGCCCCACTTTTTTGTGTGTGGTACCAGAAATTGAACTCAGGACCTTATGCTTGCCAGGCAGGCGCTTCTGCTGCTGAGCTATCTCCCCAGCTTGAGGCCCCACTTTTGAGCCTGAGACATTGGGAAGACATTATACCTCTGACTCCTAAAAAGCTCGCATCTACCTCATTATATAAACTGCCTTTAGTCCCTAAGAATTGCCAAAGTCTTAACACTTTCAGCATTGCTGATAAGTTCATCCAAAATCTCCTCTGAGAATTGAGGCAAGCTGTCATCCTGGAAAAATCAAAAAGAAAGTTGAATAGTGTCACTACAATGACACAATGTAATTATTCCCATTCCAAAATGGAGAAATAGAGGGATAAGAGGATTGAGACCACCCATAATCTCAATCTCAGGACATGGGCAAAATGTAAACAAAGATTTTGCAGATGTATAATGATGCAGCCAGCCTTTAGTCCACTGCCAATGGGTCCTTGTTCCCAGCGGAAGCCTCCTGAGCCTGGTCTTTACTGCCTATATTCTAGTTTTCTTTTCTTTTCTTTTTTAAATTTTATTTATTTGTGTGTGTGTGTGTGTGTGTGTGGCCAGCTCAGCCCACCAGGGGGCGGGGCTGGCTGGCCTGTGGTGCTGGGGGATTGAACCGCGGTCCCTGTGCTTTGCTTAGCTTGTTCTAAGTAGGTGCTTTTTT
>NW_004524594.1:704739-709088 GCF_000260255.1 Octodon degus | reverse complement strand
GGCCTGTGGTGCTGGGGGATTGAACCGCGGTCCCTGTGCTTTGCTAAGTTTGTTCTAAGTAGGTGCTTTAGACCACTGAGCCATCTCACCAGCCCTAGTTTTCTTTTCTTTTCTTTTTTTTTTTTTTTTTTTTTGAGTTTTTTTTATGCATCAATTGAGCTGATCATTTTTTTTTTTTTTTTGGTGGCCAGCTCAGCCTACCCTGGAGGTGGGGCTGGCACAGCATATGGTGCTAGGGATCAAACTGCAGTTCCTGTGCTTTGCCTAAATCTGCCTAAGCAAGCACTTTAGACTGCTGAGTTATCTTACTGGCCCTATATTCTAGTTTTCTGAGCTTTGACAAGAATCTCCCATTAAGGCTTCTTTAGTTTGCATCTCCAAATCTTTCTGTGCTCCTCCCGTGAGTTAGTTCAGAGGCTTCTAAACCACTTGGTGAGGTCGTCACTGCAACAACCCCATTCCTGGTACCAATTTTCTGTCTTAGTTCAATTGCCCATTGCTGGGACAAACTGCCTGACACCTGCACCTTCAAGGAGGCTAGGTGTAATTTGGTTCATGGTTTCAGTCTTGCTTGCTGCAAGGCAGAAACAGTACAGTGGAAGGGTGGAAGGGCCTGGCAGAGCTAAGCTGCTCCTGGGAACCAGGAAGCAGAGGGAAGGGAGGAGCTGAGGACTTCTGGGTCACACTCCTAATCGCCTACCGCTTGTCACCAGGCTCCAGTTCCTAATAGCATATTTAGCTATGAACTCACCAATACTTGATTCTTTGAGCACAGGAGGATTTGGGTGGCCATGGTAGATTGAAAGCATCACACGGTGTCTCTCCCATGAGCATGCTGGGCTGGGCGGTAAGCATGTGCAGCCAAGACATGATGGAAAGCCAACCGGGGAACCCTCAGCCGGAGGGTGCCGGGTGGAGGATGGGAGCACTCCAGTTCCCAGCAGCAGGGCATGTTCCAGCAGGACTGGGTACGTTTTCCTTAATATCTGTGTGCTTTATTGTCTTTTTTTTCCCTTTACTGTCTTTCTTCCCTTTCTTGTCTCACATCTCCCATGCCATTTCTTAAGATCTTCTTCCAAAGCAACTGCACTAAATCCTTGTCTCTGGCTCTGTTTTGGGGGGAATAAGACACCAGACACTAACTATATGATTGACTTTTTTTTTTTTTTTTTCAGAACCAGGGATTGAACTCAGGGCCTTGCGCTTGCCTGGGAATCACTTATTCCACTGGGCCATCTCCCCGGCCCCATGATTGACATTATTATTATTAATATTTGTAATGTTTTTATTTGTTTATTTGGGGGGGCCAGCTCAGCCCACCAGGGGGCGGGGTGGCTGGCATGTGGTGCTGGGGGATTGAACCGCAGTCCCTGTGCTTTGCTAAGCTTATTCTAAGTAGGTACTCAGACCACTGAGCCATCTCACCAGCCCGATTGACATTATTTTAACAAAGGATTTTCATATCCATTTTCCTGTTGGACACACAACACTCCCCTGAATTGCATATCACTCAACTGATTTTACAAATGAAGAATAAAGAACTTAATGCAGGGGTGGGATTCAAACTCACGTCTGTCTGGTTCCAAAACCCATTGTTTAAGCTTGAGGCCCTGCAGCCTCAGCCTTCTTTCACCCATAAAATAAAGGATGACCTCTTAACTCGGGAGGGAAGCAGCAACCCCACCTCAGCCAGAAGGCCCATTCCTCCTCTCTTCCCTCTTCCTGAAATAAGGATCTGAAGGTTGGAACTCCAGGTACCATGTTGGGCCTGAAGCACCAAGACCTTGCCCTCAAGGTCCTGCAGTGGTGTGGTCGGGTCTGGACACAAAGAACTGGAATAATAGAAAGAGCTAGGCACCGGGAGAGAGCTGCAACGTGTTAGGGGAGCTGCGGGAGAAAATAATTCCTGCAGGAGGAGCAGGGACAGCCACAAAGGATGCTGCCTCCAAGTAATGTGAGACTTTTTTTTTTTTTTTTTTTTTTTTTTATGTATTTGTTTGTTACAGGGTCTCACTGTGCAGCTTGGACTCATGGTGATCCGTTTTCAGCCTGCTCCCCAACACTGGGATAACAGGCATGTTGGTGCGGCATGTGGTGCCAGGGATCAAACCTCGGTCTCTGCATTTGCCTGAGCTTGTATAAGCAGGCGCTTTAGTCTGCTGAGCTATCTAACCGGCCCCAAGGCTTTAAAATTTTGTTAAAAAATTTTTTACTTTTTTGGCAGAACGGGGATTGAACTCAGGCCCTTGCGTTTGTCAGGCAAGGGCTTATTCTCCTGAGCCATCACCCCACTCCACCCCACCCCACCTCCAAGGCTTTTTTAAAACACAGGATCTGGCTATGTACTGTACTTCAGTTTGGCCTTGAATTCATGTTCTTGCCTCAGCCTCCCATGACTCCCAGATGTTTCTTTCTTTCTTATTTATTTACTTTTTTTCAGACCCTTGCACTTGCCAGGGAAGTGCTTATTCCACTGAGCCATCTTCCCAGCCCCTATTCATTTAATTTTTGGCAAGGCTTTGACAGGTGGGATGGAGCTGGTGGAGGTGAAATGTAATTAAAGGCAAAGCTATGAACAGAGACATAGGTGGCACGGACGGGGCGGGCACAAGGCTGGGAAGGGAAGGGCTCGGCGGGGAAGTCACCGGGAGCCAGTGATCCCGGCTCAGATGCGGCCTTGGGCGTTGCTACCCCGCCGCAGAGGCAAAGGCTGCTTGGCGCAGTTTGCAGATGCCTGGATGCGCCGGGAGCGGCTCCGGAGCAGACACCCGAGCGTGGGGGGTGGGGGAGAAAGAGGCGGGGCGCGGCGCGCCCGCGGGGTCATCAGCAGCCTGGCTCGCAGCGGCGCACACAGCAAGGGACCCCGCTGCGACCCTGGGAAGTTAATGAGAAAGACAGCGAGGCCTGGGGAGAAACGAGAGTTGGGGGGAGGCCCCCAGGGCGCCCGCGAACAGGGGCGGAGCCGAGTCCTGCTCGGTCCCTAGTCCTCCGAGGGCCCCAAGGAATAAGGCGGAACCTCCCAGCGGGGCGGGGTTACCCCTGCTAGCTGAGAGGCTGAGGCAGGAAGGACCGCGCGTAGGTGATCCCGGGAAACTGGACACGCCGTGGCCAGGCCCAGACGCGCAGGCGGGGCGCAGAAGTCTGGGTTCGAGGCTCCGCCCCGCCCAAAGCCCCGCTTAGGCCGGCGTTGTATTCGCGGAACGGGGGAGGTGCGCCGGCCGCGCAGGCTGCGTGCAGGACTCCCGGGAGGCCTCGCCGGCTGGGACCTTCGGGAGCCCCTTGGGGGGCGGCCCGTGTCACCCCCGTCTGGGAGACCATAGGTGGGGAGGGACCCGCGGCCGGGCTGAGTGTAGGACAGCGTACTGGGAAGAGGGTAGCGACCCCTCATCCACCCCTCTGATTTTGGTTTTCCTTTGAAGGGTTGGCAGGTTTGTTTTCCATTCTGGGGAGGGAACCCAGGGCCCTTGCCCTGAGCTACGCCCCCATCGCTCTTCTATTTGGGGGCAAGGTCTCAATGGAAAAGTTGCTCAGTGGCTTAGAGTTGCTCAGGCCAGATTTGGACTTTGGATCCTCCTTTTCTCTGCCACTCGCATTGAGCTACATTTCTATTTTTTTTTTTTAAACTTTATTTCTTTGTGGGGGGGGCTAGCTCAGCCCACCAGGGGGCGGGGCGGGCTGGCATGTGGTGCTGGGGGATTGAACCGCGGTCCCTGTGCCTTGCTAAGCTTGTTGTAAGTAGGCGCTCTAGACCACTGAGCCATCTCTCCAGCCCCTAGCTACATTTCTAATGTATGTATTTATGTAGGGTTTTTTGCTACTGGGAACCAAACTTACAGCCTTGAGCTTGCCAGACAGACACTGTGTCTCTGGGCTACATTATCCACCCTAAATCTAGTTTTTTGTTTGTTCGTTTGTTTTTAGGCAGGATCTCGCTATGTAGTGTAGTTCAGGCTGGCCTCAAAACTGAGGTGTTCCGCCTGCCTCAGCCTCTTGAGTGCTGGGTTACAGGCCTGCGCCACCATGCCCAGTCTCAATCACCATCCCTCAGCACGCCTCGGGGGCAGGGCCGGCAGAAGCACGGTTATTGACAGCGGACACGGGAATGAAGTCTGAGAGGAAGGACTACAAGAGCAGGGGCTCCCGGTGCTGGTGAGATGGCTCAGTGGTCTAAAGCACCTACTTAGAACAAGCTTAGCACAGCACAGGGACCGCGGTTCAATCCCCCAGCACCACATGCCAGCCAGCCCCGCTCCCCCATAAATAAGATTGATTGATTGATTGATTGATTGATTTTGCAGAACCAGGGATTGAACTCAGTCCCTTGCACTTGCCAGGGAAGCGCTTATTTC
>NW_004524594.1:691717-704324 GCF_000260255.1 Octodon degus | reverse complement strand
CCCTCCCGCATTCCCGCTGCATCACTGACTTCTATCCGTCAGCCGAGATAAGGAGAGGACCTGCGCCTCCCGTTGCGGCGGCCCTTCACCGAGCCTCAGCACACAGCCTGGCTTCTGTGCGCCTGCTGGCCAAGACTTGCAGTGTTGTGTTTGCAAAATGAACAGAGCTGGGGCCGGGGAGATGACTCAGTAGAGTAAGCTCTTGCCTGGCGAGCGGAAGGGCCTGAGTTCAATCCCCGGTTCCACACAGGGCTGAGGCCCTGTTCAGTGGGAGGGTGCACGAGTGTGTATGAGCTCCTAGAGTTGATACTGATCAGCACAGAAAAGGAACATGGAGGAATACGGAGGATCTGGGCGTGGTGGCCCATGCCTGTAGTCCCAGCATTCAGGAGGCTGAAGCAGGAGGATCACCACAGATTCAGCAGGAACCACAGAGTGAGACCTTATCTCACAAAAACAAACCCAGGGCTGGGGAGATAACTCGCGGCATAAGCACCTGCCTGGTAAGCCCAGAATCCTGAGTTTGACTCCTGGTACTGCATGCCCTGCTGGCCCCGAAACCCGACATGGTGGCACACACCTGTAATCCCAGTACTGGGGAGGCTGAGACAGGAGGATCACTTTGAGTCTGAACTGCCCCCCCACCAAAAAAAAATAACCAGAAATTTAAAAAATAGATAGACATCTTTTATTACTGCTTAAAAGGTTAAGGTGTTTACATGGTAAAATTGCCAAAAAACAAAAATTAAAGAGACAAACTACAACCTGCAAAAGAGATTTGTAAAATACCACAAAGAACAAATTTCTTTGTATATAAAAACTCTAAGGGTGGGGCTGGTGAGATGGCTCAGTGGTCTAAAGCACTTACTTAGAACAAGCTAAGCTAAGCAAAACACAGGGACAGCGGTTGAATCCTCCAGCACCACATGCCAGCCAGCCCCGCCCCCTGGTGGGCTGAGCTGACCACACACACACAAAATAAATAAATAATAAATAAACTCTAAAAAAGGACAAATCAATAGAAAATAGAAAAATGGGTAAAGATATAAACAAAAAAGGAAAATACAAATAACCATCAAATAACTATAAGAAAATTATAAAGATTAATTATAATTAAGAACTGGGGGGAGGGCTGCCCCTTAGCCCAGTTCTTTAAGTGGCTGCTTCAACAAAGCAGTCAGGCTCAGCTTGCTGTGGTTTGATCCCCACAACTCAAGCCAGCCAAACCTGCCCTGAAGGCATTCGGAGGAAAAGAACTGGGGGGCCCGGGGAGATGGCTCAGTAGAATAAACGCTTGCCTGGCAAGCACAAGGGCCTGAGTTCAATCCCTGGTTCTGAAAAAAACAAAACAAAACAAAACTGGGGACTGAACTCAGGGTCTTCGCATTAAGATCCATCCCTAACCCCTTTTATTTTTTGAGGCAGGGTCTCCCTAAATTGCCAGGTTTTTCAGGCTGGGCTCAAACTTGCTATCTTCCTGCCTCAGCCTCCCAGAGCACTGGGATTACAGTTGTACAACACCAAGCTTAGTATATTACTTTTACTTTTGCCTCTCTGTTTGCCTAAGGTCAATAAAATGGAACGCACATTATTGTTTTTTGGTTTTGGGGGTGGACCGGGAATCAGACTCAGGATCTTGCGCTTGCCAGGCAGGTGCTGTGCCACTGAGCTATACTGCTTGCCCTATAACACATTATTGGTAGGATTCAGAGAAACAGACTCTTACACATTAGTGAGGGCATAAGCTCACACGGTTGCATAACTGGACAACATCTAGTGGGTGAGGACAGGGCGCTCACTGACAACGCAGCCGCCTTCACACTGAATGTTATGTTAGGGACCTGAACGTTGCTTGCGAAGCCAATTGCGTGTTAGAACAAAATGACCTGGGTTACTCTTTGTCACACTGTTTATAAAGGAAAAATGCTGTACTGGAAATGACCTCCGCATCCAGGAATAGAGGAGTGATGAGTGAAATTATTATTATTATTTCATGTAGTTAGCACAGGGTCTACAGGGTCTCACTACGCAGATTGACTCATAGTGATCCTCCTGTTTTCAGCCTCCCAAGCACTGGGAATACAGGCATGCGCCACCATGCCCAGTCTCAATGGCCATCTCAGTGTGCGGGTTGCGGGGGGAGCCTGGCACATTGGGGATCGAACCCCGGTCTCTGCGTCTGCCTAAGCAGGCACTTTAATCCCCTGAGCTACCTGGCCAGCCCTCTATGAGTGAAGTTATGATACAGTTATGTGCCCTGTAATCCCAATACTCAGAGGCTGAGGCAGGAAGGTCATGGCGAGTTCCGGACCAGCCTGAGCTACACAGTAAGTTCAAGGCCAGCCTGAGGTGTACAGCAAGACCCTTAAAAATAAAAAAATAAATAAATAAATGACAAATGCTATGAATCTTTACAAAAAAGCTGAGTAAATCACAAAGATATATTTTTCTTCGAGTTCCAGGAGAATGAACCCAGGTTCTTGTGCACATCAGACAAACACTCTACAACTGAGCTAGATCCCCAGCTAGAGCCCTTTTAGAATTTGCATTCTGAGACAGGGTCTTGCCTAAACACACAGGCTGGCTTTAAACTTGTGATCCTCCTGCTTCAGCCTCCTGAGTAACTGGGACACAGCATGCACCAGCACCTGGGACTAACCCACACAGATACAATTAAGTGGAGGGGGAGGGGCGGGGGAGGCTGTACAATGCCATCACTTAGGGATCAGAGTAGGCAGAAGGCACAGCAGTGCCCCAAGGCCTGGAAGGAGGGGGTGGGGACCGGGCGCCCCACTTCCCCTTCACACCAGGACCCAAGTGCACCCCTGCCCAGCCCTCCGCAACCCTGTGAGCCGCTCCCCCGCAGCAGGGCCTTGTGCGGCTGATTTTTCTCTTCTAATCTCAATGCAGCTCTTCCCACTTCTTTCTTTTAAATTTTATCCTGTGGTTTTCAGCCCACTGTTCCGAGTTATTTTCGAAGCTTGATTGTGACATCTAAATATTAGCTAGTGGTGCTGCGTGCAAACCCAGAGAGGGTGGCAGCTGTTGGTGACTGTCATGCTGACGGGAGCCAGAGTGTATCGAGTGAATAACCAAGAGGTGAAAGGGCAGACTAAGTGGCCCTGAACCCTCCTAACGGGCCAATCCTTTTCTTTTGTGTTTTTGAAACAGGGCCTCACTATGGAGTCCCAGTTGGCCTTCAACTCACTACCTAGCTTAGGCTGGCCTCGAACTCGCCTGAGCCTCCTGGGGCTGCTGGTTTCCTAGTTGTCTCTTCCTAGCTCCGAGGCTTTTTTTTTTTTAAACTTATTTATTTTTAGTGTGTGTGTGGCCAGTTCAGTCCACCAGGGGGTGGGGCTGGCTGGCATGTGGTGCTGGGGATTGAACTGCGGTCTGTGCTTTTGCTTAGCTTAGCTTGTTCTAAGTAGGTGCTTTAGACCACTGAGCCATCTCACCAGCCATGCTCCGAGGCTTTTGATGTCTAATTGGAAGCAGGGAGCCGTGATCTAAGTTTTCCTAGTAGATTTGCAAGGAAAGCAATGGCTTCTAGCATTCTCTTAGCCTGGCATCCTCTGAGAAAACTACACTTTTTCTAGGTTTTTGCTCAGGTTCAAGTTCTGTGTTCATCAGGGTCTGGGGCAGAGGTGCTGAGGGGACAGACCCCTGCAGCCCCCACATGGAGGCCGAGGCTGCCTGCCTTGCAGTGTGGCCGCCTCCTCACAACAGGGCTTTCTCTGCCCCGCTATGTAAAGAATGCAGGAGCGCTGGGCTGGGCGTGCTGCTTCTGACAAAGGCGGCTGAGTCCCATGGTGAGGCAAGCCTGGTGGAGCCCTCTCTCCACTGCTGCGCATCTCTGTGCTGTTCCAAGCCTTAACCGGTGGAGCAGCTCCCACACGCACACACGCAGGGTCTTACTATATAGCCTTGCCTCACCCTCCCTGGGTGCAGCTCAGGAAGGAGAGGGACCTAGGGGTTCACCGATGAGCGTGGACTCCAAGCCAGCATCTGCCTGAGGATTGTCGCTGGCACTGTGCAAGGACATAGTTGTCCTTTCTGCCAAATAACAAGTTCTAAGAAGCCATGTGTGGTGCTGCTGGGTGGCGTTTTCTTATCACATGGATGGCCTTGTTTGAACCACTGGATTAAAGCCAGCTCATTTTTGTTGTTTGAACCAATAAATTCCTTTTATTAATAAGGTCACGTTGAATCAGGTTTTTTTTTTTTTTTTTTTTTGAGACAGGGTCTAGCTATGCAGTTCAGACTGGCCTTGAGCTTGCTGTGTGGTCCAGGCTGGTCTCGAACTTGAAACTATCCTCCTGCTTCAGCCTCCCAAGTGCTGGGATTACAGGCATGCACCACCACGCCCAGCAAGTCAGGCTTCTGAGTTAGCACCCTTGAGCTTCAGGTTTCTGCTGGGGAAGAGGTGGTGTGACTTTATGTGCTGTGTGGGGGTTTGCTCTGGGGCAGGTGATTCGGTCTCACTAAGTGGCTGGGTTATCCAGGAGAGCTTGCCCCTCAGTGTGTGTGCCTCAGCCTCCTGAACACCAGGACTGAGGCACCTACAGGGCACCCTGGCTGCAGGGCAGCAGGGGGCACTGTCACGAGGGGACGGCTCAACAGCAGCCACCCACTCAGCTGTGTGTAGATGCTGTGGTGATTGACTAGACAGCTGGCGGCGCCCAGCTGAACTGTGTCAGCGCTGTGCTGGGCGTGGAGGGCCCACCTGGGGGTTGTCGCCTGCAGCATAGGAGAGCTGGAGGGAAGATGGTGCTGTGATTCTCTTGGAGAAGCTCGTCGTGCAGGCTTTCCTGGTAGGAGCTCAGCTGCTCTCACGGTCAGAGGAGCTCGGGTCCTTGCTGTCGCTGAAATGGCTGCGGTTCTTTTCAGGGGAGCTCTGGTGCTCACCTTGGGTCGCTTCCTGGCCCCAGTGCAGACCCCTCAGCCTGCTGGCACTGATCCTTCCTCCTGCTAGCGCAGACTTTGGAGCTTCCGCCGCTGCCCTTGGGGCCTTCCCAGCGCGGATCCTTGATGCAGCCTTGCCTGAGACATTGCCGGGGCTCCAGGCCTCCAGCCGGACTCGTGCAGAACATTGCCAGGGGCTCCAGGCCCTCAGCTGGATTCTTGGGGTCTGTGGTGTTGGACAGATCCCTGGTGCTCTTCTGCATTAGACTCTTTGGGTGAGTATATAACCCTGTGATCTGTGTGTGCTGAACCTGTATAAACGTATTCCACTGCAGAGCCCACTACAACACACACTGAGGCCGCCCACCTTCCTCCACATCCCCTCTGAGCCCTAGGGAGGGTGCAGTGCTAACAGGTGGGGCCAGAAACTAGTAGTAGTGTGGAGGGCAGGAGGCGCTGGCCTTGGCCTCGGGACCTGTGGCAGCACTACGCCACACCTACTGCCTGTGTTTATAAACATCCTCAGCTTCTGGCTCTGCGCAGGATGGGAGGCACGGGTGGCTGCGGATACTCGGGGGAGAAGTCTCAGGGCAGGGTCAGAAAATCTTTTTTGAGACCTGGTCTCACTTTGTAGCCCAGGCTGTTCTCAAACTCACAATGATGGGGGCCGGGGAGATGGCTCAGTGGAATATGCACTTCGTGGCAACCGCAAGGGCCTGAGTTCAATCCCTGGTTCAGCCCCCCAAAAAACACCTCACAATGATCCTCCAGCCTCAGCCTCCCAAGTGCTGGGATTACAAGTGAGTGCCACCATGCCTGGCTAAGAGAGACTTCTGCCTTTGCCCTCAGTCCATAGGCAGGCAAAGCTGAGTGACAAGGAAAAATGAAAAGGCTCTTTGACAGCCTAGCAGAAAGGTGGGGTCAGAGGTGACAAGGTTGTTTCTAACATGAGGGGTGGGCAAGACATCAGACCATCCAGGGCTTCTGGCTTTGGAAATAGGGCAACACTTGTGTGCTTAATAAGGTGAAAGAGTGTGGCAGTGCATGCCTGTTATCCCAGCACTCAGGGGACTGAGGCAGGAGGACCATTGGAAGCTCGAGATCAGCCTGGGCTACAAAGTGAGCTCAAGGACACCCTGAACTGCAGTGAGACTGTCTCAAAAAGATCAAATAAATAAATATATTAAAATTTTGGGGCTAGCAAGATAGGTCAGCAGATAAGGGACTGGGGTTCAATCTCTGACACCACAGGCCCCGCTCCCAGGCGTGCTGAGCCGACCACTGAGATTGGGTCTGGGGATGCACACCTATAATCCCAGCACTGGAGAGGCTGAAAACAGGAGGATCACTAGGAGTCCAAGCTGCTGTATAGTGAGACCCTGTATCAAATAATTAAAAAAAATTTTTTTTTTTTTTTTAAAGAAGCTTGAGGGGTCGGGGAGATGGCTCAGTAGAACAAGCACCTGCCTGGCAAGAACAAGGGCCTGAGTTCAATCCCCGGTTCTGCAAATAAATAAATAAATAAATAAATAAATAAAAATAATAATAAAGAAGCTTGAGTCACAAGGTTGGGAAGAGGGCTTGAGGAGCCTGAAGACACCGCGTGGACACAGCTTCAGGGCAGTCATTCATCCATTCCACACACATGCTGAGGACTTGCGTGAGCTGTTCTGGTTGCCCAGCGTATGGCGGGGACACAGCCCTGGAGGAAGGTCAGGATGGCCAGGGGGGCAGACTACTGGCCGTGGCCTTGGCTCACTCCACGATTTCTAGAGTTTTTGTCTGTGCTGCACAGCACCCTCTTCCTTCAGATTCTCACAGTAGCTGCCACCAATGACCATGCCAGCTGAGGTTAATACTCTACTTCTCACTTCAGAGATGAACTGTTTTCGCAACAGGAGCTCACGACATAGCTCAGCCCGGCCTCGGCCTGCAGCAATCCTGCCTCAGTCTCCAGAGTGCTGGGCTGACAGGCGTGCGCCAGGGCCCCAGGTCTGCCTGGCAGCTGGACGTGCTGTGAAGTGCGCTCCTGGGGCGGGCAAGGCAGGCGGCGCTGAGCAGCGGCAGGACTGGGCGCTACCGGCTGGACTTCCCCTCCAGGTGCAGCCCCCACGCTTTCCCCTTGCCGCTGCCGCTGCCTCACCCCAGCCGGCTCTTCCTGCTCCTGGCGAGGTAGCGCAGCCTCCAGCAGGCTGCCCGCAGTGAGACGAGACAGTCTGGCGCGGCCCAACACAGCTCTGGACTCTTCTCAGTCCAGCATGGGGGCTCAGACCTGTGGCCTCAGCTATGTGGGGAGGCTGAGGTTAAGAGGATTTAAGCCTGAACCTTGTAACCAAAAAGAAAAAACCAAATCAAGAATCAAATCATACGGGTTGGGGAGATGGCTCCGTAGAATAAGCATCTGCTTGGCAAGCGTGAGGGCATGAGTTCAATCCCTGAGTTCAATCCCCGGTTCCACAAAAAAAAAAAAAAAAAAAAAAAAAAAAATCAAATCATATAGGAAAGATTTCAATGGCCAGAAGAAGGCCATTTCTAGCCCAGCAAATTATAGCAAAGCCAGCATGTCTAGGGAACCGTGAAAAGGTGGACAGTTGCCTTCATGCCACGGTTCCATTTTGTGGCAGCAGGGCATTGCACCCAAGTCCTCCTGACACTAGGCGAGCGATCTACTGCTCGGCCCCTCTGGAGCCTTTTGTTTTTCAGGGTCTCACTATGCAGGTTGGGCTGGCCTGGAACTCACTTTGTATCCCTGACCAGACTGGAACTTGCAGTGATCCTCCTGCCTCAGCCTCCTGAATGGCTGGGATCACAGGCAAGTGCTCCTACCTGCAGTCCAAGGCTGCTTTCTTGCCTTGGCAATACTACAAGTGTCCCAGAAGGTCCGGAAAATCCCAGTCTAGTCAAGGCAGGAATGGTCACCACCCTCCTATGGGGGTGCAGTGTTTCCTGGCAACTCAGCCTGGCAGCAGTCCATAGGGGGCGCTCCCTGGACAGCCTCATCTCAGTCCCTGCATTTACTGAGTCAGACCCTGCACGGGGTCAGAACACCTACCTGTCCTTCCTGACCCTCCAATAAACAGCAGACTTTGGTCTTAAAGCTTGTAATGAAGTTTTATGGCCAACCCTACATACAGGACCCTTTGGACCTTGACTGACCTAGCAAGACTGCAATGAACCAGGGCCCCCATGTCACTGGGGCAGGAAGCAGGCCCTCACACATCCCAGGCAAGTGCCCCATACCAAGCTCTCCCATCCCCATGCAGCCAACAAGTCTTCCTTTTCTGTTCTTTGGAGACAAGGTCGTGTTGTATAGCCTACACTGGCCTCAACTCCTAGCAATCCTCATGCCTCAGCCTCCCACGTGCTAGGATGATTGGTGTGCACAACCATACCCAGCTGAAACCCACTTTTTGTCCTGCAATTGGGACCTGGACAGCCTGGGCCAGACAGCTGGCATGGTCACAGCCAAAGCCCTGGTGCCCTCTGGTGGTGGCCTGGCTTTTTAGCCACAACAGGCAGGCGGCTTGGGCATACACAAGTCACAGGCTAAACGGGGCAGGTTTGCCTAGTCAGCTTTACTGGAAGATTTTTTGAGAGAAAAAAGTAGGCAATGAAAACATTATTGTATTAAAACAAACACAGCTCGTACCTAGAATATAAAAGGAGCCTGTGGTGGGGACACGGGGCTCAGGCACAGGCAATGAGGGTGCTGGTGGCCACTTGGAAAAGCCCAGCAACTTCTAGAGCAGGCCCCCACACAGGAGGGCTCCATCTCTCCCTAGCTGGTAACCCTGAGGGGTGCCCTGTGACCCTGGGCACTGACTGTGCCAGGACAGGCGGGTGACCAACGTGCCTTGCAAGGCATCCTCAGGAGTGAAAAGCAAACCCTTTGCCTCCTGCAGTAACACGAAAGGAACACACCCAAATGCTTCAGGATGAAAGGCCAGCGTGAGGCCAGCGGGCGCTGTGCCAGCCACCCTGGGCAGCACCACCTTCTGCTCCAGTGGCTCACCGCCTTCTTACACTGCTCCTTATGGAGGGCAACATAGGGCGCAGACGTCACTCAGCAGTGCGTGTCCTTGTGACACAGGGGATCTGGGGCTGGGCATGGGGACAGGGCACCTGGTGGTCGGGCCCAAGGGAGAGGACAGGGAGGTGGCAGCCATTCTCAAGTCATCGCAGCCTGCCTGGCCTGCAGGGGAACATGGCATCTTCTCTGCTTAAGGGAAGCAAGAATCTGGAGCAAAAGGTCAGCTCAGGGTCACTATGGGGTGCCAGTGATCAGGGCCGTGCTAGGACAAAGAACAGAAAGGCAGCACCAACCACTTCTGTTTCCCAAGATTGAGTGATTATTAAAAAAAAAGCGCGCCACACCATATAGAAATCAACATTCTCTCCCATCATTCTGTGCGTCTGGGACTACAGAAATGTCACTGTCCCTGCCCTGCGTCTTCAGATCAGCATCCTCAGGTCGCAGCAGTACGTCTTCCCAAAGGGGACCTTCCGGAAAAACAAGCTGTTTCCCCTGCTCATGTTTCCCTGCAAGAAAGTAGAGCGGGTGAGTCTGGAGGGAAGCGGCCGCCCAGGACAGGGAGCACTGCCCAGGTGGGGTGAGCCTGGCCTGCCGCCTGCAGACTAACAACAGCTTGTCCTCAGTATGGCCAGGATTCTGTTTCCTGGAGGGGGTTAACAATGGGACTGACCCCAGGCCCTTTGCACTGAGCTACATCCTCAGCCCTCTAAGCTTTTTGAGACGGTCTTGCTAAGTGGCTAAGCTGTCCAGGAGGGCTTGAGCTTTAAATCCTCCTGCCTCAGACTTCCAGTGTTGGGAGCAAGCCTATGCTGACAAGAACAGGAAAAGAGTCTCTTCCTCAGGCAGACTGCCCACTTTAGACCTGGGCTTCCCACCCTGCAGCAGGGCCAAGGTGTGGGCAGTCACATGCGGGCAGCCAGTGCGTGCTAGCCTTGTTTTCAGTGCTGGGGACTGAGCCTAGGGTCTCATACCTCTGCTAGGCAGGCGCTCTACCAGTATCCTTTTTAGGGGGCCTGCCCATTAGCTCAGTTGTTTAAGTGTCTGCTTACGCAAAGTAGTCAGGCTCAGAATTCTGTGGTTTGATCCCCAGATCCACATGCCTTACTAGACCTGCCCTTAAGACATCCTGGCAAAAAAAACCAAAAAAACAAAAAAACCTAGTATCCTTTTTAGGAAATGTCAGGTTTCTCAGGAGAATTTTAAAAATCTTATACTTAAAAGCCAGGCGTGGGGGCTGGCCAGATAGCTCAGCAGACTAAAGCAGGCAGGCGCACTGAGATGGGCGATTATGGGTATTGTGGAGTGCGCCTATAATCCCAGCGCTTGGGAGGCTGAAAACCAGAGGATCACTAGAGTCCAATCTGTGTAGTGAGACCCTGTACTAAATACATTAAAAAAAAAAAAAAAAGCGAGGCATGGGCCAGGAATATAGCTCAGTGACACAAACACCTGCCTGGCAAGTGTAAAGTCCCGAGTTTAACTCCTAGTACCAAACAAAAACAAAACCCTAAAAGTCAGGTAAGGGGGCTGGAGAGATGGCTCAGTGGTCTGAAGCACCTACTTGGAACAAGTTTGGCAAAGCACAGGGACTGCGGTTCGATCCCCCAGCACCACATGCCAGCCTGCCCCGCCCCCTTGTGGGCTGAGCTGGCCACACACACACACACACACACACACACACACACACACACAATAAATAAATGTAAAAATAAATAAATAAATGATTTAAAAGTCAGGTAAGGTGGCACATGCCTCAGGAGGCTGGGGAACAATGAGTTCCAGGCCAGCCTGGGCTACATAACTTGACCCTGTCTCAAAAATAACAAGATGGGCATGGTGGTGCACATCTATGATCCTAGCACTTGGGAGGCTGAGGCAGGAAGACCGCTACAAGTTCAAGGCCAGCCCCAACTGCAGAGATCCTGTCTCAGAAAAAAAAAAAAAGTCAATGAAGAAACCCAGATGGGACAGTACAAGCACTGTGTAATTCAGTGTGGAGATTCCTCAAAAAGCTAGGATTACAGGTTTTATTGGGCGTCCATCTCAGCTGCTATTCCCCTTCTGGGTATCTTCCCAAAAGAATGAAAAGGCTCATGGAACAGTGATGTGCACACCCACGTGTACAGCAGCACACTTGTAAGAGCTAAATCTTGAACAAAGCCCAAATGCCCACTGACCAATACGTGCATAAAGAAGATACTGGGTGTTTTTCTACCATAGAGCGCTACTCTGCCAGCCATAAAAAGGATAAGCTTGAGACATTTCTACCTAATGGATGCACCTTGAAACCACTCAAGTGAAATACAGCAGGCACACATATGTAATTACTGTATGGCTTTCCTGGTGTGAGGAAACCAGAAGTATAAATAAGGACCAAATACGTTAACAGGCATTGTGAAATAGAAAATGCCCAAAAGGAGAGGGGAACAAAGGTGGGGAGAGAGGGAAAGGAAGGAAGGGAAAAGTAAAAAGGAGAAAAGGCAAAAAAAAATGGAAACAAAGCTTTTTAAATTGGGAGGAAGAAGGGCTGGAGGGAGGGAAGGGAATGGGAAAGAAAAAAAATCTACACAGGTACGAATTCCCTGTGAGGAACATGATCATTATGTGTATCCCAGACATGCAGACGAAATTAGACTGGAAAAGAACCAGGGCTGGCAAGACAGCTCAGTGGACTAAGTGCCTGGTCTGGCAAGCTCAGGGTCCAGGGTTCGATCCCCAGTTCTGCCCCTGGGGTGCGCTGAGCTAGCGACAGGCAGGGCGTGGTGGCACATGCCTCTGTAATTCCAGCCCTGGGGAGGCTGAAGACAGGAGGATCACTAGGAGGCCAAGCTACATAGTGAGGCCTTGTACCAACTACATAAATGAGGGGAAAAAAGAGAGAACCAGCTGGCTGCAGAGAGCCATGGGGGTCTGCAGGGCCGTGGCTCCAGGTGGCGCAGATCCACAGTGGCACTGGGCCTGTGTGCGCAGAGCAGAGTTGCCCCCAGCACTTGGGTCTGCTTATCCAGATGAAAGCCTGGCAGCTTGGGCTGTAAGCACAAAGGCCTTTGTCACACAGGTCACTGTGAGATGAAGAAGCAACAAAGAGCCTCATTCTCCTGCAGTGCTATGAGAAGCGCTTCCCACTCAAGAACAGCTTGAAGCCAATGGCCACTCAAGTGACTGGGCTGCTCAGAATGGCTGGCAGTGACGAACTAGAGCCCGGACAGAATCACACACCAAAGTCGCTCAGCACTGCCACAGCACGTTCGCACCCACGTGTCATAAACATACTTTTAGGTCTTCTTGTAAGGTGACTGAATATATATGAAGAGAATATAAAGGAAGTCTGCTTGAGGAGCCGGGGCACGGTGTGCTGGTGGGGTGTGCAATACGCCCGGGGACCTGACTTCCATCCCAGCACTCAATCAAGGCTGAGTGTCATGGCCCTCACCTATAATCCCACAGCACTTGGGAGGCTGAGGCAGGATTCCCCTGAGTTCAAGGCCAGCTTGAACTACAGTGAGATTTGCCTCAAAAAACCAAAAAAGGGCTAGGGATTTAGCTCAGTGGCATGGCACCTGCCTGGCAAGCACAAGGCCGTGAGTTCAATTCCCAGTACAAACAAACAAAGGCTACTAGACAACTAGAACAGTTCTCTTCATAAATACTATTTATATTTTTTAGGGGGGG
>NW_004524594.1:642880-689008 GCF_000260255.1 Octodon degus | reverse complement strand
TTGTGGAACCGGGGATTGAACTCAGATCCTTGTGCTTGCCAGGCAAACACTTATTCTACTGAGCTATCTTCCCGGCCCTTTTTTTTTTTTTTTTTTAAAGACAGATCTTGCTATAGCTCAGGATAGCCTCAAACTCGGCAATCTTGCTGCTTCAGCCACCTGCCTGCTGGGATCACAGGGCTGAGCCACCATGCCCTGCTCTTGAAATCCAATTTTTAGGACAAAACATAAAATACTAATTGAGCATTAAAAAGCCAGCAATCAAAATGATCCACTTGATTCACAATTGACAAATTTGTATTGCACTAGAATGGTTTAGGAACCAATGAGACAGCCTCAATATTTCAAAAACAAAAATGAAATTGACCAAACATTTCTGCATCCAAACAATTTCTGCAGAAACTGACCAAACATTTCTGCGCTGCCTGCAAAGCTGTTTACCGCACATCAGAGAGCAGCTCCCAACCCTTCACACAGCCAGGCTGGATGCGCACCCAGGCAGTGCCGGTGGAGCCGTCTGCTGTGAAGATGCCGCCACAGAGCGCACAGGGATGAACAGCCTCCAGAAAGGCTGGCTCCCTACACCTCCCAGCCTTGCTGGAAACGCAAGCGTCCCCTCAGCACACTAGGTCACATGGATTTTAGAGTTTAGACCTAGAACGTCCTCAGCTCTGGTCTGCAAAGGTGGGGCTGTGGAAGGCAACTGGCTCGTGGGGGGTGCCAGGCCCAGCAGAGCATGCGGCTGTGGAAGGGCACGCTGGCAGGAGGCGGGCTTGACAGGAGGACTCCCTGCTTCCTGGGTTCCGGGTGGAGCAGCTTTTTCCACGCCAGGCCCACCTGCACCTGCCTGCCATGAACCAGCAGGACGTGGACCAAAAGCAGTCCAAATGATCTCTTTAAACTGTGGAAGGCAGGCATTTGTCCCAGGAATGGAAAAGCAGCAAGGACAACATAGACCGCAGACATGGCAGAAAGCAGCTCTCTGCTTCACTGCATGCTCTAACTTGAGTATCAAAAAAGAAATGATCTCCTCTCTGCTCTCTACCACCTCCATGAAAGGTTTCTATCTGCCATGTGCCAGGCTGTCCTGGACCCAGCTGAGTATGGACTGAAACCTCCAGTAACTGTGAGCTAAATAAACCTTTCCATCCTTAAAAAAAAAAAAAAAAGAAAAATCTCTCTAAGGCCCAGCACTGGGAGGGGCTCAGTCCCCAGGTGGCTCCATTACCCCTCAGGGCCTCTGCGGGGCCTCTGTGCAGACATGGTCTCCTTTGCCTTGAAAATAGGACTCATCATTTCAAGCTCCCTCCCATTCTGCCCAGCAAGGGAGGCCCACAGCCCATGCCAGCCCATCGTGCGCCATACCTACCCCACTGTCCAGGGCATAGGTATTGACGAGGTAGGCCAGCGAGTTGCACAGCCACAAGGAAATGATGTCCCCCAGCAGGCGAGGAATCAGACCTCTGGTGAAGAGACAACGAAGGTAACCAAGCAGCGTCGCCAGCTAGGGGTGATCCACTCCACACACACATTCTCAGGGCACTCAATCTGGGAAGATGACCTGGGACCGCATGCATGTCCACCCCCACATCCACCCCTCACCCAGCTGCTCAAGGATGGCATTGGTTGGCTTCTGTGCCCACTCTGAAGACAGTCTGCTACACCTTCTGAACTAGTCAGGGCTCACTCTGCCAGCAGTGAGGCCCAAGGTTTGGAAGGTGCTTTGTAGAAGAGACTTAAACATAGCAAAAGAATGTTTTGACACACACAGATGAAGGACATCAAATCACGTTTCCAGCCAGGCACAATGCTATACACTGTAATAATCCCTGCGCTCAGGGAAGCTGAAACAGGAGAGTTGCAAGTTTTAGTCATACCTGGGTAATTTAGTGAGACTCGCAAAAATGAAAAAGTTACAAAGGGCTGGGGAGGTGGCTCAGTATTAAAGCACCCCTGGGCCTCAGCCACAGTAGGGAGAAACAAACAAACAAACAAACATGATTCCAGAGATGGGGAACTAGGCAGGCAGAGCTGTGGGGAGAATGTTCACTACCCGGCAGCCCAAAGGGCAGTGAGAGTCTAGCCTTTCCCCACCAGCATGTGACAGGCGGCTACGAATGCCCTGTCAGTTTTAGGACCAGAGATTGAACCCAGGGTCCTCACACTGAGCCACATCCCAAGCTCTTCTTTTCTTCCAACTTGGAGGCAGTTGCTAAATTGCCCAGGCTGGGCTTGACTGCCCAGAGGTATTACAGGTGGGTGCAACCACACTTGGCTACAGCTTTTTAGTCTCTTAAAAACAGAAAATCAGGGGCCAGGGGGATGGCTCAGTAGAATAAGTGCTTGCCTGGAAAGCGCAAGGGCCTGAGTTCAATCCCCGATTCTGCCAAAAAACCAAAAACGACACACACAGAAAAGCAGTCATCTCGCAGACTGCCCAGAGTACCCAGCAATGCTCAAGCCACGCTGAGGTGGGCCGAGGGTGGGGCTCAGCAGAGCACGGCTTAGCGTGTGCAAGGCTGGGAGTGCAACACCCAGCAGTGGAGGAAAACACATTCAAGTACGTGGAAGCACTGTGAAGTTAAACGAGACCACAGAGCTAACGACGCCAAGTTTCTGTGTTTGCAGGTCAGGGATTGGGCCTGTGGCCTTGTGTGGGCTGTGCAAGCACTCACCTAAGTTAAGCTGCATCTAGGCCCTCGTCTTCCTTGTTTTTTTTTTTTTTTTCAGAACTGGGGATTGAACTCAGGCCCTTGCACTTGCCAGGCAGACACTTATTCTACTGAGCCATCTCCCCAGCCCCTCGTCTTTCTTGTTTTTCAGCACAGTCTCTCTAGGCTGGCCTCAAACTAGCAACCTCCTGCTTCAGCCTCCTGGGACGATGGGATTACACAAGTGTGCGGCCATCCGCAGCTTCCAAGTTTTTGTTAGAATGTGTATAGTTGACTAAGTTTGCACAAAGCACAAAATTTTATTTCCTTAAGATAAGGAAAGGGGCCGGGGAGAGGGGGAGATGGCTCAGTGAAATAAGCGCTTGCCTGGCAAGCTCAGGGACCTGAGTTCAATCCCCAGTTCCGCAAAAAAAAAAAAAAAAAAAAAAGGAAAATAACGGGGCCCATGAGATAGCCCAACAGTCTAAAGTGCCTGCTTAGGCAAGCTTAGGAAAAGTGTAGGGACAGACCTTCGATTCCTGGCACCACATGGTGCACCAGTCCTTCCCCAGGGTGGGCTGAGCCAGCCACAAAAAAAAGAGGAAATAAGGGCCAGGGATATAGCTCAGTAGCACAGCATGAATTCCTGGTACCTCCTCCCCCCAAAAAAAGCAGGATAAGAAAAATATATGTGAAGATGATTTTCCAAAAATTAATTTGCTTTATTAAATGAGTATTCCTTGTCTGTCTGATTTTTAAAAATTTTTTTTTTTAATTTTATTTATTTATTTTTTAATATTTATTTATTTATTTATTTTGTGTGTGTGTGTGTGGCCAGCTCAGCCCACCAGGGGGCGGGGCTGGCTGGCATGTGGTGCTGGGGGATTGAACCGTGGTCCCTGGGCTTTGCTTAGCTTAGCTTGTTCTAAGTAGGTGCTTTAGACCACTGAGCCATCTCACCAGCCCTGATTTTTAAAATTTTGAGGGACTAGGCAGATAGCTCAGTGGTCTAAGCACCTGCCTGGTAAGTGCAAGGTCCTGAGTGCAATCTCAGGTACCAAAAAAAACCCAAAAAACAGTCTTCAGAGCTGGGGAGATAGTTCAGCGGCATAAGTGCCTTTTTTTTTTTAATAAGATTTTTTTTTAAAGTATTGTTTTAATATTTATTTTTATTTATTACATTTATTTATTGTGTGTGTGGCCAGCTCAGCCCACCAGGGGGGCGGGTCTGGCTGGCATGTGGTGCTGGGGATTGAACCGCGGTCCCTATGCTTTGCCAAGCTTGTTTCAAGTAGGTGCTTTAGACCACTGAGCCATCTCTCCAGCCCCCATAAGTGCCTTTTTGGCAAGCACAAGGTCCCTGGTTCGATCCCCAGTACTGAAAAAAAAAAAAAAAAAAAAAAAACAAAATTTTGAGACAGGGTCTAAGTTACCTAAGCAATCCTCCTGTCTTAGCCTTCCGAGTGGCTGGGACAACAGGCATGTACCACCACGCCTGGCTAAAGGTCTGGGATTTTTACAGTAGAGAATTTAAGCCAGAAGGGAGCTAAAAGGAGCTTAACATAAAGTAAACCCAGAAATACATTTTTCCCAGGATTAAATCAATACCACCTGCCCTTATCTTCAGGAAAGCTGCTCCACTCACACAAAAGCCACACACAGAGGACCATTACTCACGCGAAGAATCCCAGGATGCCCTCTTCTCGGTAGATGGTCACTATGGAGTCGCAGAGCCCGCTGTAGACATGGGGAGGTAGGGGTGGGGCAGGGCGCACACTGAGCTCACACTCTGGCTCTGCGAAGGGACTCACCACTGTTGAGGGGGAGTGGCCAGGGCTTGAGCTCCACCTCCCGCCTGTGGCCTGGCTGATCCCCCCAGCTCGGGGGCTGGAGACGCTTCAGCCTGCTCCCCTCCTGCTCTAAGTGTAGAGCAAAGCTCAACACTTGCAGAGCTATTCTGGAAGTGCCAGGAACCATCCAAACGGAGGGCACGGCGGTTTCACTCACCAGTACTTGGATTCTCTTCCTATGAACTGTACCATCGATCTCAGAGTGATGACTGCAGGACACAGAGAAGACGTATAGAACAAAGATGGCAAAGACAGCCTCATTAAAAAAAAAAAAAAAAAAAGGGTCCCACCTAAGGACATTCTGTGCTGGGCATGGTGGTGCACCCCTGCAGTCCCAGTACGCAGGAGGATCTCCAGCTTGAGCCTCACATGCAGACTCTGCCTCTAAGTTTAAACAAGGCCTGGGGATACAGCTTAGTGGAAAGGCCCTGGGTTCCATCTCCAACACCAGCAAAAAGCAGCACTTCATTGGCTCCCGGGCCTGCCTGTCAACGGGGGCGGCCAAGAGAGACAAGGTGCCGGAGCAGGCTCCAGGCTCCGTGGGCACACATACCATGGAAGGGGTGCGTGATGAGGGTAGCAGCAGAGCGAGCGACCATCTCTCGGGTTGTCTAGAAACAGTGGATAAACAACACTTCATGCAGTGATGAAGAGGGTGGCCTCACTTCAGTGCCCTGAGCCAAGACCAGCTGCTTGGGGTCCGCTGACACTCGGCCACAGACCCTGAGTTGGTCACCATTCAGGGGCTCTCTCAAAGCAGGCTTTTGTCAAGTCCACACAGGTGAACAAAGCTGGGAAACGCAGTGGCCTGGCCCCCAGGGTGCACAGCCAACCATCCTTGGAGCAGTTTGGGAGCAGCTGCCCCGCCCACCCTAGACAGCCTCCTCCCAGAGCCCACAGGAGTGGGCAGTCCCGCAGCTCAAGAGGTAGATCCTGGGCTGAGGTGGGACTCTGGGGCAGGGGTGGAGCTGCAGCAGAGCAGCCACCAAGTGCCTCCTACCCAGTGCCTGCCAGCTCCTTTTCTGTTGAGGACTGAGGTCAGCACCTAGCACTGGGCCTATGTTATCTCACTAAGCCCATCTTTTATTTTGAGACAGGATCTCACTAAATCCCCCAGACTTTCAGGCATGGGGGATCACACCTGTCACCCCAGTGCTGGGACTGAAGCAGGAGGATCGTTCCAAGTTCGAGGCCAACCTGAATTACGCAGAGAGCCTGTCTCAAAAAAACGACAAAAAAACTGAACAATTTTCTTAAGTGTAGGTTTGTGAAAACTGACATGCCGTGGGGGATTGATGCGCTCACACGTGCGCGCACGCGTGCGCGTGCGCGCGCGCACACACACACACACACACACACACACACAGAGCACTGGGTCCCTTCTCACTGTCCCCCATCCCAGGTCTAGGCCCAGTTCCCACAGGTGCAGTCCATTAATGTCAACAGACTGAAGTTCAAAAATTGTCCTGGGATCATTGCAGCACAGCTTGTGCTGGGGGAACTGCCATACCCCACCTCAAACGGAAGTCTGCCAGGGAAAGAGCAGAGATGCCCGCCGTGACCGTGCCTGAGCCCAGGGAATTAAGTGATTTGTTGTTGCTGTCGTTAAGGCTATTGTTTAGTATGCACTGGCAATACACTATGTACACATTTGTTGTAGGGAGTTGATACACACACATACCCCTCCCCTGGAAAGCCCAAAATAATTTACAGGCTCACTTTCACATGGAACAGGCAGAGAAGTGCCGCCTGTCAACCCTGATCTCATAGGGGCCACAGAGCTCAGGCAAAGAGCAAGGGAGATAGTGTGTGGCCCACCTCTTTGATAACTTGGTCAAAGGAAGGCGAGCCTTCTTTTTGTACACTTCCAGGTCCCGACTCCTGGAAATTGAAATCAGAGAAGAAACAAAAGAATGAGATACCTCCCGCATGAAAGAGCCAATCAAAACATGGGCAACCAAAGAACAGATACTTCTCGGAAATACAGATGGCCGACAAGCACACACACACAAATGTGTCTTTCAACACTGCTGCCCATTGGAGAACAAATTACAGCAACACTGAGATTCCATCCCACTCCACAGACCAGGCCTCATTGGGAAACTTAATCATACCAAATGCTGGTGAAGGGAAAAGAATGGGGGAAAAGGAACTGCTATGCTGCTGGGGAAGTACCAACTAGTGCAGCCACTGTGGAGACCAACATGGAGGCTCCGCACAACACTCAAACTACCGGGCCGTGGCGGCACACGCTCTAACGCCAGTACTTAGGAGGGTGAGGCCGGAAGAGCACTAAGCTTGAGGCCAGGTTCTTTTTAGTTTTTGAGGCCAGATTTTTGCTAGCAAGTTCAAGGCCAGGCTGAACTACCAACCTGTCTCAAAAAACCAAACCAAATAAACCAAAAACCCTGCAGAACTAGGAATTCTGTATGACCCAGCTATACCCTTCTAGGAATCATCCTGAGTTCAAGGTGCCATATTGCTGTGGTAAATGCATACCCATTTCTAGCACCTCGAGTTAAATCTTGGAAGGAACCACAGATGGACAGAGGGGAGGAACTGCCTGACATTAACTCAGGAGACGCTTTTGTTGCTAACGTTGTTGGATTGTTGTAATAGCAACAAAGGGTCTGGAACAACAGCAATGTCAGTATAGCTATGCTACCGTGTCTCGTTTCTAAAAAGTTTCGTTTTGGCCTTGCAATAAACAAACTGCATTATTATCTAAGGGGATGTTATGTGATACATTTTCTCTTTATTAAAAATTCACAGAAAAAAAAAGGGGATCCTTATTATTCAAGCTTGAAAAAAAAAAAACATGTGGCGCTTATATACAATGGAGTACTACTCTTTCATAAAGGATAAATTTGAGTCATTTGTACAAAAATGGATGTACCTTGTGACCAGAATGTTAAGTGAAATAAATCAGACACACACGCTGAAACATGGCAGTTTTTTTCCTGAGACAGTCTGTAGCCCAAGCTGCCCTCCAGCTTGCAGCTCAGCCTCCCGAGGGCTGACAGGTGTGCGTCACGGCCCTGGCTGCATGGTTTCTCAAAGGAGAAATCCAAAATATAAGTAGAGAGCAAAATAAAAGACAAATCAAAGTATAAAGATCTGTTTCAAATGGGAAGGGGAGTAAGAGATGGAACGGTCCCTGGTGTGCTGTGCCAGCCCCGCCCTGGGGCACGCTGAGATGGCAACTGAGACTGGCATGGTGGTGGTGACAGGCACCTGTAATCCCAGTGCTTGGGAGGCTGAAAACAGGATGATCACTACGAGCCTGATCTGTGTAGTGAGACACTGTACTACATAAATAAATAATGAAAAGATATGGAATGTGACATGTAGGAGGGGAAAAGGAATTTTACAAGAGGACAGACAACACTCGGGAGGCTGAGGCAGGATGATCGTTGTGAGTTCGAGACCAGTGTAAGCTACAAAGTGAGCTCAAGGCCAGCCTGAACTACACAGTGACAAAAAAATAAGAGCTTTGGGAATAGGAAGGGGATCATGAGCAGCGGAGTCAGGGCAGGCAGGGGTAGGGACAAGAAGAACAAAGACGTGTCACGCACAGGGACCACACCACAGCAGATGCAGTCACTAGGCATGGCAAGGTGTACTAATGCAAAATTAAAAAGAAAAAAATGCCCGGGCTTGCCCTTAACTTGTCATCTCCAGCCTCGGCCTCCCCAGCGCTGGGGTCTTAAGCACTCAGCAGCACCCCCAGCTGTCAGTTTTAGTTTTTATTTACTTATCATTTCTGTACAGGAGTGTAATTTGATTCTTTTCCATTCTTATCCCTCCCTTAAACCCGGCTTCCCTTTCTTGTTTACAAAAGCTTTGTTTCTATTTTTTCTTTCTTTTCTTCTCTATTCTTTTTTCCTTATTCTTCCCCCTCCCTAGGGTTCTCTTCCCATTTGAAAATTTTTTTCCTGTTTCACAATATTATACATTTTGGTCCATATTTACACTTTCGGTTTGTCACACCAGAGAAATCATGTAGTATTTATATGTGTCCAAATTATCAGAGTGTGGTCTGAAGGTACATCCATTTACCAAGAAATGACTCAAGTTTATCCTTCATGGCAGACTAGTACTGCACTGTATTAAAAAAACACATCTTCTTTACCCAGGCATCAGCTGAAGGCATTTGGGCTGTGTCCAAGAAGTGGCTATTTATAAGCTGCCGCTACAAACATGGGTGTGCATACATCACTGTGGCGTGACGCTTTCCATCTTCTCGGGATGGTTCCCAGAACGGGAACAGCTGGGTGAAACGGGATGCCGATCCTAGCTTTGGAGGACTCTCCAAACTGATTTCCACAGTGGTTACACCAGTCTGCCCTCTAACAGCGGAGAAGGGCAACTTTATCCCCACAGCCTGCCAGCATTTGTTGCTGGTTGATTCTTGATGATAGCCACTCTTTCTGGGGTGAGATGGGATCTCAGTGTTGTTTTAATTTGCATCTCTCGAATGCCCAGGGATGCTGACCATTTTTTCACATATGTGCCCCAGTTGCTCGCCCTGCCGCTGGCTGGCGCTGGCTGTGGTGGAACACGAGGCTGCAGATCTCTCCTAGAGGCCCAGCCCTAACTGCAGCAAGAGGGGCCATGCGTGGCACTCGGCCTCAACATACCTCAGGCTTGTCACCATCCTGGTAATGCTATGGAGGAAACAAGAGAAAGGGGATTAGGGCCATTCATGTGTCATGTGACAGAAGACAAGATGACAACACTACTGACAGGAAATGGAACAGCAGTCACTTTTGCTTTTTTTTTTTTTTTTGGTGGAACTGGGATTGAATTCAGGCCCTTGTGTTTGCCAGGCAAGCGATTATTCTACTGAGCCATCTCCTGAGTCCCTGCTTTTTTTTTTTCTCTCTGCCAATCTTCAATTAGTTTCTACTGCCAATTAATCAACTGGAAAAAAAACTGTCTCCAAGATGATCTTGTTGCAAAGTTTAACATATTGGTGGTCAGCTGGAGGAACAAACTGGTGCTCAGAAAATTCTTTATTAAAACAGAGGAATGGGGCCGGGGAGATGGCTCAGTGGAATAAGTGCTTCCCTGGCAAGCACAAGAGCCTAAGTTCAATCCCTGGTTCCGACAAAAAATAAAAAAAAAAAAAACAACAGAGGAAGGTGGGGCTGGAGGCACAGGCCTGCAAGCTCTGTGTGCTGTGAGGCTAGGGCAAGGGGACTGCAAACTTGGGCCCTACCTGGGCCGCTTACACAGAAAGAAAGGGGCTGGGAATGTAGCTTATTGCACGGCCTCTGCCTTGATCACCATGGTCACAGAGAAAGCCAGCCAAAGACCATTTTTCTTCTTCTTTTTTGAGACAGGGTCTTGCTATGCAGTTCAGGCTGGCCTTGAACTCACTTTGTACCCAGGACAGTCTTGAGCCTGCAGTCCTCCTGCCTGAACCTCCCCAGTGCTGGGATTACAGGCATGTGTCACCACACCTGACAATTCTTTTTTTTTTTTTGGCGGAACAGGGGATTGAACTCAGGCCCTTGCGCTTGCCAGAGAAGCGCTTATTCCACTGAGCCATCTCCCCAGCCCCAACAATTTTTCTTATTACTTTCTAGTTATACTAGTTGAAAAAAAGACATTTTGTTGTTCTTGTTATAGTTTTTTTTTTTTTTTTTGGTGGAACCAGGGATTGAACTCAGGATCCTGCGCTTGCCAGACAAGCGCTTATTCTACTGAGCTATTTCCCCAACCTCTAGTTTTGTTTTGAAGACAGGATCTCCCTATGTGGTGCGTGCTGGCCTTCAACTCACAGTCCTCCTGCCTTAGTCTCCCCAGTGCTGGAACTACAGGGGTGTGCCACCATGTCTGGCTACAATGCTGCTTCTGTAAACACAATTACTATTTTAAAAAGCATAGACAAGGGACAGGGCTATAGCTCAGGGGTGCAACACCTGGGTAGCATGCAAGAGGCTCCAGGTCCTCCCCCAACAGGTACACAATTCCAGGCAAGAGAAATGTTAAGATTCAGCAAAGTGCTGCACTTTGGCTATATTCCAGATCTGTGGCGACCATTAATTCTAATAGTTCGAGACCTTTTTGAAAAATTTCACTCATTTCTAGACTTTTTTTTGAGACAGTGTCACTATATAGCCCAGGCTGGCCTTGAACTCACAGTGCTCCTCCTGCATCAGCCTCTTGGATCCCGGGGTTCTTTCTGGCTGTGTAACACACTTATAAACATAGCAAAGGACAATTCTGTCTGCAGACCCATTTTCTAAACATGCTTTACAGGTCAATTCATCCTGACTTATACTGAAGCACAACTGAGAAAGCAGAACAATCAGAGCGGCACCAGCTTCACCAGCAAAGTACAAGGAGCCCAGCAAAACCCAAAGAGCCCTCGCAAGCCAGGAGCTCCTGTGCGATGTTGTCATGTGCATCCTCTACAGGGGCAATCCATGTTTGATCGGTGTTGGCCTCTGCCACATCCAGACTCTTGGCCAAGGGTGGCATGGTGGCTTTGGAGGAAGGCCTTAAAGGAAGCCATGAAGTCTGACACTAGGTCCTGCCACCCAACGCCAGGCACATCCACACAGGTCATGGCCTCCTGCAGGCTACCTGTGCCTTTCCAGCCTCCGTCCCTCACTGGGCTTCTCTCCCCGCCCTGTCCATCCCTTGTGACCCCTCCCAGGCCTTTCCACAGCACAGGAGACTCAGGGGCACCACCACCTAGGCCCTCCCACTGGCTTTGTCTGCGGCAAGACGTGTGCCCTTGAGTGGGCAGAGAAGCAAAGTGGTTTTGGCTGTCACTCACACCTGCCTGTCCTTCAAGCTCCATCGGGAGAGCACCAAGCCCACCACTCCTGTCTACACAGGGACCTGACCCAGCTCAGCATGGATAGGACATCCCAGGCAGCCTTGGCGCTACAGCAGTGACAGGGGCTTAGGTGTAGCACAGAGCTGGGATTCTAGGTCACCACTTCAACAGCCCATGGGGGGTCCTGATGTGAGTTTGTGTGCACGTGTGCACGCATGCGTGCGCGCGTACACACACACGCACATGCACACAGTATGCCTCAGGCACAGGGCTTGGCCTACTAGCACTAGGACCTAAGGTCTACCACTGGCTGGGCCAAAGCAGATGCTCTGCCTTAGCCAGCAGGGGCAGGACTAGAAGCTGAGGGTGGGGACTCAGCCAGCATTGGTGTTTTATACAACAGTTTATGGGATGGAGGTGCAGCTCAGAGGCAAAGCCCATCCTAACACACCAGGACCAGAAGAAAACAAAAGATTACCAAATATCTGACACATATCCAAGAAAAAAAAAAAAGCTCACCTATACCCCTACCACCAAGGCTCACACCCTGCCAGTGGGAGGGCTGCTAGGACACTGGATTAAGGTCTCTGCTTTCCACCTCACAGCCACAGACACACCAAGCCTGCCCTCGTCCTCCCCCTTCTGCACGGGTTGCAGCGTGACCGGCCTTCACCTTACCCCACACACAACACAGCACCCAGAACACGACTGTACAGCATCACAAATAATCAATAGGCAACGACCTGCACAGGCCAGGAGGAGGCCTGCCGCGCCTGCGCCCTTGGCCCTCTCCTCTCCATAGATCACTGCTCCTGGCCTGGACACTTTAAGGGGGAGACTAGGGCCAGCCAGATAGGTCAGGAGACAAAGCCCCTGCTCAGGCACAGGGCAGTGGCCAGGGTTTGACCCCCAGCGTGCTGTGCTGGCCATGCCAATGACCCTGGGGCTTGCTGAGGCCACTGAGACTGGACCTAGGGGCACGTGCCTGGAATCCCAGCACTCAGGAGGCTGTAAACAGGCGGATCACTGCAAGTCCGATCTACATAACGAGACCCTGTACATCTTGTAGACCTTGTACTAAAATTATTATTATTATTATTATTATTATTATTATTATTATATTATTTGGGCAGAACCAGGGATTAAACTCAGGCTCTTACGCTTGCCAGGGAAGCGCTTATTCTACTGAGCCATCTCTCTGGCCCCCCTTGTACTAAAATTAAAAAAAAAAAAAAGAAGATTAGATACTGAACCCACACAGAGATACAACCCCAGCTCAGGGCTGGGGAGATGGCTCAGTAGAATAAATGCTTGCCTGGCAAGCACAAAGGCCTGAGTTCAATCCCCAGTTCTGCCAAAAACCAAAAAACAAAAACCCCCATAACAGTTCTTCTTAAAATTTTTTGAGACAGGGTCTTGCAGAGTAGGTAGGTTGTCTAGGCTGGGCTCCAATCCTTCTGCCTCAGCCTCCAAGAGTGCTAGATTAAAGTTATGCACCTGCACAGCATGTTATTTAAAATGTTTTAAATTTGGTATGGGGTCTCACTATGCAGCTTGGACTCATAGTGATCCTCCTGTGTCAGCCTCCCTAGTGCTGGGATTACAGGCGTGCACCACCATACCGGGTCCGTGTTTGGCTGGTGAACCAGCACAGCATGCAGTACCAAGAATCGAACCCAGGTCCCTGTGTTTGCCAGGCAGGCACTCAGCCCATCAAGCTATCTTCCCGACCCTAAAAACTCTTTTTTTTTTTGAACCGGAGATTGAACTCAGGTCCTCGTGCTTGCCAGGGAAGCACTTATTCCACTGAGCCATCTCCCCGGCCCCCCGACCCTTAAAATTCTTAAAGAAAAAAAGTGTGTTTGTTTGTTTTGTACCAGGGATCAAACTCAGGACCTACAAGCACTTATGCCACTGAGCTATCTCCCCAGTCCCCCAAAACTTAGGTTTTTTTTTAATATTTATTTATTTATTTATTGTGTGGCTAGCTCAGCCCACCAGGGGGCGGGCAGGCCGGCATGTGGTGCTGGGGGATTGAACCGAGGTCTCTGTGCTGCTTTGCTTGAGCTTAGCTTGTTCTAAGTAGGTGCTTTAGACCACTGAGCCATCTCACCAGCCCCCCAAAACTAGTTTTTAATAGAAAATGTGTCATTAACATCACATTAGGAGGGCTGGGGAGATAGCTCCGTAGAATAAGTGCTGGCCTGGCAAGTGCAGGGTCCTGAGTTCAATCACAGGTCCCACACACAAAAAAACCCACATCACATTAGAAGGGCCAGTGAGATAGCTCAGCAGACTAAGCACCTGCTTAGGCAAGTGCAGGGACTGGGGTTCGATCCCCAGCACCATATGCTGTGCCAGTCACTGAGACCAGGCACGGTGGCACATGCCTGTAATCCTAGTGATGGGGAGGCTAAAAACAGGAGTCTCACTACGAGTCCAAGCTGCTTAATGAGACCCTGTACCAAATATATATTTTTTGAAAATCACACTAGATAAGTGTGCATCTGTAGTCTCAGTACTGGTGAGGCTGAGGCTGGAGGGTCACTGTGAGTTTGAGGTCCACCTGGACGATATAGTGCAATGACAGCACTATCCAGTGAAACTTCTTTTCCAAAAACTGCTCTTAACCAATAGAATGAACTGAACATAAAGGGTGGCCAGAATCCAAGGGAACACAAAACACTTCTCCTCTTACCTGCAAAACTTTACCATGGACCACAGTTCCAAGGACTCCTGAACACAGTCTTGGAGTTAAGCCGGTGAACAACCCCCGCCGCCCATCGATGCTGGCAATGTGATGAGCTAGGAGCGCAATGAAAGGTTTCAGTTCCAGGCAGAGGGTGGTTGTGTGAACGTCAAGGCAGTCTCATCTCTCCAGTAGCTCCTGCCTGCCTATCCTCAATATCCTCTGGTTCCAAATGAATGCAAGACACTCACCGTAACTGAAGAGACCCGGAAGCTGACACACTTGCCGCCCAAAGATATTCCGTCCTATGGTTGGAGGAAGAGGCTCATATCCCACCTTTAAAAACAAAGGAAAACCTTAACAACAAGAGTATTCCTACAAATGCCTTGGTGGCAGGCCTTAAACAGCACAAATAAAAATGCAATTTATGTCTTCCCACAAAGGATTAAAGGACCATCCTGTTTGGTTTCTGTTCTGTCAAACTGATTAAGTCTGGATTCAATAAACTCCAGTCCAAAGTCCATGAAGTAGGCTAATATTTTCTTTATAACTGAAAATAGCATAAGGAAACTTTTGTTAGAAACATTTTACTGGGGAAGCTCAAAAATTATTTCCAAAAGAAAATCTAGGGGAGATGGCTCAGTGGAACAAGTGCTTCCCTGGCAAGCGCAAGGGCCTGAGTTCAAGCCCCTGTTCTGCCACAAAAAAATCTAAGGGATTTTTTTTTTTTTTTTTTTTTTTTTTGCAGAACCAGGGATTGAACTCCAGCCCTTGCGCTTGCCAGGGAAGCGCTTATTCCACTGAGCCATCTCCCCGGCCCTCTAGGGGATTTTTAATCTTTGAATAAAACAAGACGCCCACCTCGAAAGCATCAATTGGTTCAACAAACACATTCAAGGACCAAATGTAGATGCAGCTGGGAAATTCACTTCAGAAATGATCACAAGCTAGGTTCCCGTAAATGACCTGAGCATCGTGAACAATCTAATAAAAGCCATCTTGTAAAATCAATATATATTTGTGCAGCGTGTACAGGATTTCTCATGTACTAGGATGCTGAAGGACCCACGCCACTGGACACAGTCTTGACTCTGCATGCCCGTGATCTCCTCATCCATTCTATTAAATAACTTTCATCTGCTACCATGGAACTATTTTTAAAGCTGGGTATTTGGGAACTTCACCAAAACCCCCACATTTGACAGCACCCAAATGTTGTGAAATCAAAATGAAGGGTATTCAAGCTTTTGAGGTAAGAGCTGGGAATGTCACTTACCACTCTCTCCTGGGGAATTATTGAGTAATGGGTTCATACAGAATTTGCTGCAAAATGTCACCTCAGATGCCATCTAGCCCCAAATGTGCCAATCCTGTTTTGCCTTTTTTTTTTTCTTTTGGTCTTTTTGAGACAGGGTCTCACTAAGCAGTTCAGGCTGGCCTTGAGCTCACATTGTAATCCAGGCTGGCCTCGAATTTGCAGCAATCCTCCTAAGTGCTGGGATTCAATCTTCTGCCTTAAGCATCACAGTACAGCACAAAGTCACTTCTTTAGGTCCAAATAACCTGTGTCACAAGAAGCTTCTTTTTTTTTTTTTGCGGAACCGGGGATTGAACTCAGGCCCTTAGGCTTGCCAGGGAAGCGCTTATTCCACTGAGCCATCTCCCCGGTCCCAAGAAGCTTCTACACACAGAAGCTGAATGTACTCAGGTCAACACCAACAAGTACTGTCAGTAACACCTCAGGAATAAGGTCCTCCCCAGTGTCCACATGTTTGCTACAGAAAGTAAAGACATTGCTTGCTTCCTTGATAAAATGAATGAGGTACTGATGCCAACCCTCAACAAAGGTTAGAAAACATTTTTTTTAATGACTAGCTCTCATAGAAAAAGTCTAGAAAACCAACTGAAAATATGACCTAAAAATGCAGGGTCTATCTGCCTGTGAACATGTAATATTTCACAGTAGATTGGAAAATAAGCCAAGGAGGGGCATAGGCTAGATATTAGGGAGCTCAAGGCTTCTGTTTAAACTCCCAAAACTCGGCACTGAACTGATTTCCAGCAGGACAAACGTGATTTTCGTTGCCATAAACCAGACTCCTGCTGCCAGGGCGCGCTCAATGGATCCTTCTGAAACCTGACTTTCTGATCACTTCTGAATGGGCTCCTTGTGTTTATCTGAGTATCTGGTGTTAAAATCTCTGAACACAACAGCAGTAGTGACAGTCAGAAAATAAACAGATGAAAAGAGAGCAGGAAAGCGAGTAAGAAATAATAAAAGGCTGGCTCTCTTGACATTTCGATTTGGCTGCCCCTGAGCGTGTGGCGTCCCGCGCGGGTGGCCGGGCGCGGATGTCCCCGCCGAGGGGCGCAGGACGGCGCCGGGACCCTGGGCGCCGGGCGGGCACCCTTCGGGCGGAAGCGCGGATTCGGCGCCGCGGGCAGCGCGGTGGCAGTTGGCCGGAACAGGGCGCGGCCCGGCGGGGCACGGACGCAGGGCGGCGGGCCGGTGGGCGCTGTCCCGGCCGCAGGACAGGGCGCACAGAAGGAGCCGCCCTGACCCCGGGCGCAGCGGGCAGGACGACACCGCGGGGCGCCGGCGAGCAGGGGACAGCGACGACTCATACCTGGATGAGCACTTTCACGTACATGAGCGGCTGGGAAAGGATGGTGAGACCGGAGCCCAGGAGCACCTGACTAGCCGCGTCCGCCATGATGGCACCCGCGGACGCACAGACACACCGAGCCACCAAGCGACACCGCCAGTCCCGGATCACGTGCCGGGACCGCCGGCTTCACTGGCCCGCCCGCAACGCGGGCGCACGCACGCACGCACGCACACGCACGCTCCGCCCCGAACAGGCTCCTCCCACAGCCCCGCCCTGAGAAACGGTAGGTTCTCGCGAGCGGGCGCCACGGGGGGCGGGGCTTGGTGCGCCTGGCTTTAGCGTTTGCGGGCCTGCTGCGCATGCACCTCCCGAAGTGTCGGAAAGAGACATGGGCGTGGCCGAGGGGGAGTCTGTGTGACCCTGACTACAAAGGCAAGGTCAGAGGAAGGGAAAGTTGAGAAGCTCCTTCCTTAAGCTCCGCCTCTTGCTTGCCCTTGCCCTGTGGACTTAATCTAAGTTCGACGGATATTGCGCACGCACGGAGACCTGAGTCTGTCTGCTGGCGGAGGAACAGTGGCTCATTCTGACATCCGGTCAAGCTTGCTCTCTCGCGGTCATTCATTTATTCATTCATTCAGTTAATGTTATCAGAAACGCCTCCTGGCACCACTCTAACTTCACTGGCTTCTTTTCTTTCTTTTTTTTGTTACAGTGTACTGAGCTACGGCGCCCCCCACTTCCTTTTAGTTTTTGAGACAGGGTCTTTTGTTTGTTTGTTTTGTGTTTTAGGGAAGGGTCTACTGGGTGTTCAGGGTCTCACTACTAGACCGGACTCGTAGTGATCAACCTGTTTTCAGCCTCCCAAGAGCTGGGATTACAGGTGTGCGCCGCCACCACGGCCAGTCTCATTTTAGCGCGCCCGGGGGCCGGGCGGCATGGCAGGCGCTTCAATGCGCAGAGCTGTTTGGCCCTTCGAGACAAGGTCTTTTTTTTTTTTTTTTTTTTTTTTCTTGGAACCCGGGATTCAACTCAGGCCCTTGCGCTTGCCAGTGAAGCGCTTATTCCACTGAGTCATCTCCCCAGCCCCTAAAACAGGGTCTTGCTAAATCGCTAACTTGTCTAGGCTGGGCTTGAAGTTAGAGTTCTCCTGCTTCAGCCTCCCAAAAGCCTTCTGCCTCGTCATGCAACGAGTCAACTGAATTTTGAGCTGTAACTATGGAAAACAATATGTTCCCTTATGCCTGCTGTTTAGTAAGGAGTAACTGAGTAACTGTCTCCCTCCCCTCCCTAATCTAATTACTGTAAACATAGTTTAAGATGTATCTTATAGGGGCGGTTGAGATGGTGCAGTAGAATAAGTGTTTTCCTGGCAAGTGCAGGGTCCTGAGTTCAATCCCCAGTTCTGGAAAAAAAAAGGCTTGCTCAACAACCGCCCACACGGGCAAGCTGTGCATGTCACTGAACTGTGAGACACCTTAGTCATGTAACTTTCGTTTTAAAAGCTTGCTTCGCGGGCCTAGGTGCCGTTAGTCTTCTCCTGCATGAGAAATGACTGGTGGCCCTGAGCTCAGTAACAAATGGCTCTTTTAAATTCCAATCTGGCTTCTGTTCTGGTTCCTATTCTGAGCAACCCCTAACAGTTACATCACCCTTGGATGACAAGTGTGTACCTTCTCACCCAGCCTCCTCCCGACTTCCTGCCTGTCTCCCTGTACCTCCAGCACTGTCTGACCTGTCCCCTCTCCAGGAACCGCACAGCTTTGGTCACAGATGGAATTCCAGAGCCGGGTACCCTTTAGGTGCTCAGCAGACACTGCACTACGGGAACTTCCATGGGAAGCAGGCTGTAGGCTGTGGAAGAAATCCTGGGAAAACCCTGGTCCCTGCCTCCAACCTGAACTCAGGTTAGCCATCAAACAGCACTTGTTTTTTGTTTGTATTTAGTACAGGGTCTACGGGGTCTTACTACGTAGGTCAGACTCTAGTAATCCTCCTGTTGTACAGCCTCCCAAGCGCTGGGATTACAGGTGCATCGCTACCACGCCCAGTCTCAATCGCTGTCTCTGTGCCCCGGGGGCAGTGCCAGCAAGGCAGGCCTGGGTGCCGGCCTCTGTGTCTGCCTAAGCAGCGTGTTAATCTGCTGAGCTATTTGGCGGGCCCTCAAACGACCCTTGTGATCAGGCCGGTGGAAAGGGAACGCTGCTGGAAGCCTTGCTTTGGATCGGCTTTGTGTTTCAATCCATTTGTCCTGTGCCTCTGCTTTTGCTGTTATCTGCATCCAAGAATAGCACCACTGCTTCTCTCGCAGGGGCCACTATGGGCAGTAAAGGCGTGCTGCACACGAGAGAACATTTGTTCTAGCCAGGAGATTCGGACAGCAGTACCACTGCACCTTTGGGGGGGGGAGGGCGGGGCGCTGGGAATTGAATTCAGGCCCTCACACTCGCCACTGATCTAAATCCCCAGGATAACTGTACTGCAGTGGCAGCTAACGGGTTCTTTTTTGTCAGCCTTGGGCGGGGGACACTGAAAGGCTTTGCATCCAGGAACCTACTGTATGTGCTGCTTCTGCCATTAATGACTAAGTGACTCTAAGCAAAGGACACTTTTCACCGGAACACAGACAAGAGAGCATAGCAGTAGCTTCCTATGCTTGCTAGGATGGGACAGTATGCCCACCGAGCCCGGCACATACAGAAAAGAGAGGAAAGAAAAATAGAAAATGGCAGCTTTTAGAATTGTAAGACACCTCTGAGGGTGTGTGTGTGTGTGTGTGTGTGTGTGATACTTGGGAATGATCTCAGGACCATCACACCGAGCTATATTTCCAGCCTTTTATATTGAAACAGACTCCTGCTAAATTGACAAAATTGCAACCCTTCTGCCTCAGCATTGCAGATGGCTGGGTATGCTGGCATATCTGGTGATTTGTAAGTTGCTTTTAACTAGATCCAGAAACTTTTTTAGAGATCAGCCAACAACAGAGATCAGTTGTGGACTTATGCTGGCATCCAAAAATCTCTGTGCTTGCCTGGCATGATGGGGTCATCCCAGCACTTGGCAGCCAAGGCAGGAAGATCACTGTGAGTTTGAGGCCAGCCCATACTGTATGGCAAGACCTTGTCTAAAAAAAAAAAAAATTAAAAAAATATATATTTATATCTATATCTATATCTATATCTATATCTGAAGAATCCCTTTAGCCATAATAGTTTTGATCCAAATGTCCCTAGTGCTGAGGTTGAAATTGTTGCAGGCAGCTGAATTAGATAGAAATAGTAATATTATAGGGCCAGGCCCTCAAGGAGACAAGATGGAAGACAAGGTGACTTTACGACTTGGAAGAGACAGACACTCCCATGTGGACCACACCTCAAGAGCAAGGCAAAAGAGGAAACACAGCTACATGCTTCCCTAGGGATGGGCATCAGGGATCCATATTATAAATAGGTATCAGTCACCTTGAAAGAGCCCAAAAGAGTCACTAGCCCAACCCCCACTAGGAAGAGACCCTATCCCCTATTCATGCCCCATGCTATATGACTCACTTCCCCATTTGATACTGGATTTAATCAATTTTACCTGAGCAATGGTGTTTGTAATCTCATTGGTTGACCATCGATTTATCCCCCCTCATGCCCACCTAGTGAGTTCCCATGTCTTCTCCACTCCCTTAGACCCGCCTCACTGCATGGTTTTACTCTATAAAAGTCCCTGGAAGAGACAGCTTCCTGGGGACAACCCGCTCAGGCTCCTCTCCTGTCCCTCTCTTGGACAGCAGCTTTCTTTCCCTCAATAAATGTATTCTGCTCATAACCTCTGTTTGTTCCTAAAATTCATTCTTTGGTTTTAGGGAACACAAACTCGTCCCAGGTACCTTTTAGGTTGAGAGATCAGTTTTCTCTGTGTCATTTGGAGGGTTCCCTGTATCAAAATGTCCAATTTAAAAGCACCTGCTTTTTTTTCTGCTGATCCATACACCCACTCACATAACTGCATTTGCTTCCTTCCAGAGGACTGGCAGACACCGAGTGGCTTTAGGAAGGATGAGGACACCAGCCTCAGCTGGCAGAGAGCAGCAGGATCTTGGTGCAGAAGGCCAGAAGCTGGGCCAGGGAGGTAGCTCAGTGGCATAAGCACCTGCCTGGCAAGTGTAAGGTCCCAAGTTTGATCCCTAATTCCAAACAAAAACAAAAACAAAGATGGATGGATGGCTGCTTAGGTAAGTGCAGGGGCCAGGGTTCAATCCCTGGCACTGCATGCCACACCAGCCCCACCCCCAGGCATGCTGAGCTGGGTGATGGAGTCTGGGCGTGTTGGCACATGCCTGTAATCCCAACACTAGGGAGGCAGAAATCAGGGGGATTACTATGAGTCTGAGCTGCATAGTGAGACCCTGCGCAAAAAAAAACCCTGCAAAAAAAAAAAAAAAAAAAAAAAGATGGCTGCAAGCTTCAGAGAAGAGCATGTCACACCCGGTGGGTGCTGCCACCAGAGAGGCCCAGCCACGCAGCTCTTCCCCCTGAGAGAGGAAACGGTTCTCAGCCTTCTGTGCTGGCTCCCACTGCTCCAGGAAGCATGGAGGTAGCTGTTTTCAGGGCAAGTTTGCCTGCTGTATTTATTCATTTTGTCCCTTCAGTTATTTTTAAAGAAATAACTTTGTCGGGCTGGAGAGATGGCTCAGTGGTCTAAAGCACCTACTTGGAACAAACTAAGCTAAGCAAAGCACAAGGACCGCGGTTCGATCCCCCAGCACCACATGCCAGCCAGCCGCGCCCCCTGGTGGGCTGAGCTGGCCACTCCCCCACACACAATAAATAAATGTTTAAAAATAAATAAATAAATAAAAATAAAATTAAAAAAAAAAAAAAAGAAATAACTTTGTCCTTGATTTTTTTTCCCCCCCAGAACCAGGGATTGAATTCAGGCCTTTGTGCTTGCCAGGCAAGCGCTTATTCTACTGAGCCATCTCCCTGGCCCCTGTCCTTGATCTTTAACTTTTTTTTAATTTTTATTTTAGAAAGTGTCTACAGGGTGTTCAGGGTCTCACTACTAGATTAGACTTGTAGTGATCGGCCTGTTTACAGCCTACCAAGAGTTGGGATTATAGGCATGTGCCACCATGACCAGTCTCAATTGCTGTCTCAGTGTGCCCTGGGGGCAGGGCCAGCATGACAGGCCTGGGGATTGAACCCTCAGCCCCTGCGCCTGCTTGCAGATGCTTTAATCCGCTGAGCTATTTGTTGTTGTTGTTTTTTTTCATTTTCACAGGAATGTCTGTCTGTCTGTCTGTCTGTCTGTCTGTCTGTCTGTTTTTTTTGCTTGACTGGGGATTGAACTCAGGCCCTTGTGCTTGCCAGGCAAGTACTTATTCTACTGAGCCATCTCCCTGGCCCTTGCTGAGCTATTTGGCTGGCCCTTAACTTTTTTTTTTTTGAGACTGTATCTCACTGTCTAGTTCAGGCTGAGGGGCCTGCCAATTAGCTCAGTTGGTTAAGGGACTACTTATTAAAGCAGTCAGGCTCAGAATGCTGTAGTTCAATCCCCATATCCTCATGCCTTACCAGACCTGCCTTGAAGGCATCCTGAGCAAGCTAAAAAAAAAAAAAAAAATCCATCTAGTTCAGGCTGGCCTTGAATTTTGTAGTGTGGTGATCCTCCTGCCTCAGCCCCCCAGATGCAGGGCTGTCGCGTGCACCATCCGTCCAGCGCACCCTATCTTGACGAGTGTGCACCACTGTTCCTGCTCACCCTTTTTTTTTAATGTTTATTTTTTTTACATTTATTTATTTATTGTGTGTGTGTGTGCGTGTGTGTGTATATGGCCAGCTCAGCCCACCAGGGGGTGGGGCTGGCTGGCATGTGGTGCTGGGGGATCAAACCGCAGTCCCTGTGCTTTGCCAAACTTGTTCCAAGTAGGTGCTTCAGACCACTGAGCCATCTCGCCAGCCCGTAGGTCACCCTATCTTGACGAGCCCGTTTACCCTTGGTTTCTGACCTGGGAGAGGCTGATGAAATTGAGGAAAGACTTTGGACTCTGCCAGATTCTGGCAGGTTCTTTACAGCCCAGCCAGCTCTCTGGTGACAGCTGTTCCACCCTGTGTGTCCCCCGAGGAGCCTCCTGTACTGACTAAGGGTATCCATCCCTTTTCCTTGCACATCCTGACCTTGACTGTTCCTTTCCAATTTCCCGAGAGGCTGAGTGTGTTTTCTGTGGCTGCGGTAACCAATCACACATGAAGCAGCTGAAGGCAATGACCTGTTCCTTTCGGTTCCATGGGTCCAGAGTCCACAGATTTCTCAGCTCAGGTTCTTCAAGCTGAGCTCAAAGTTCTGGTGGCCCGGTGGTGACCTGATTGGTTCTGGGATGGTGGCAGTGTTCAGATTCAGCTCCCTGTGACCACAGGCATGATGTCCCTAGCCCCTCCTGGCCATTGGCAGGGGTCATGGTCTCAGAAGCTGCAGTGTCCCTGCTCTGGATCCCCATCCTCCATCTTCAAGGCCAGTGCTGATGATCAACCTATGCTGACTAGCTCTCCACCCCTGCAGCCTCTTGCTGCGACACCTATGTGTCCCATGAGCTTTCCTGCCTTCCTCTTCTCTTAAGAAAATGCAGGACGATCTTGTTAGAAAGTCAGATATTGGGTGTGGTGGCACATACCCCTAATTTCAGCTCTCAGGAGGCTGATACCAGAGGATCAGCTTGAGTTTGAGGACAGCCTGAAGTACAGAGTAAAACCACATCTCAAAACAAAATAAGGGGGCCGGGGAGATGGCTCAATGGAATAAGTGCTTCCCTGGCAAGCGCAAGGGCCTGAGTTCAATGCCTGGTTCCACAAAACAAACAAACAAAAAAACAAAACAAAAACGGGCCAGCGAAATAGCTTAGCTCCTGTTTAGGCAAGCACAGGGACCAGTCCGATCCCTGGCACCACATGCTATGCCCACCCCACCCCCAGGGCAGGCTGACCTGGCCAGAAATCAGATGTAGTGGCAACTGCCTGTAATGCCAGCGTGGGGTAGGCTGAAAACAGGATGATCACCATGAGTCCGATCTGTGTAGTGAGACTCTACTAAATATGTTAAAAAAAAAAAAAAGTTGGAAATTAAAGCACACGTTCCCACAGCCAAGCATGGCACGTGCAGCTGTACTCCTGGTACTCAGGAGGCTGGATGGCAGGATCCACTTGAGTTTACATTTATTTATTTGCTCAACTCTGTAACACCTGTAAAGTTGGGATCATTGCCCCAATACTGTAACAAAGAGAAGCGCATTGAAGATAGTTCAGAATCCAGTTGCAGTTATCTTGTGAACATTTCTAAGCCCGATCCTGGCTGCTGAATCCACTGCCCTTGTGAGGCTGCAGGCTGGCAGGACAGAGTGGCAGAGAAGGTGCCTGGCTTTGAGCCAGGGACATAGTGAGAAACAAAACGGCCACGGAAGAGAGAAGAGGGCAGCTTCAGGGTGAGGCCCAGAGGCTGCATGTCTAAGCCTAGGGAAGAAGAAAGCTGTGGGGTCCCCTTGATGATGGGTGCTCCTGCAGCCGCCTTGGCCATTGAGGAGCAAAAACAGAAGACAGACGGATGGCGAGGCTGGCTCATCCAAGGCTGCAGGACAAGCAGGTGGCTGTGGCAGAAGGATGCAGGGTGAGGACGCAGGGTGCTGGCAAGAGTACGGGTGACATCATGAACCTGGAGCATGGGCCAAGTGGGGAAGGATGGAGATGAGAGGGAGAAGGGAGATCGAACACAGCTGTGGAAAGGTTTTTTTTTTGTTTTGTTTTGTTTTTTTTGCTGGCTAGGCCTGCTGTAAGGGCGGGTCTGGTGCGGCATGTGGCTCTGGGTATCGAACTGCAGTCCCCTGCGCCTGACTGAGTTTGCCCAAGCAGGCACTTTAGACAACTGAGCTATCCCACCAGTCCCAAAAGGGTGTTTTCCCCCTTCCCTCTTTCAAAAATATTTTCATTAGTATCTGTGATATTATTTTTTCTCATGTTATTGCAGTAACACTGATCTCATAAAATGAATCGAGAAGAGATTTTTCCTCATCTATTTTTCTTCTTTTTTATTCCCTGCTTTTCTGAAAGAGTTCATCCTTTCTCCTTTCCTTTTCTTCTCAGTACTGAAGACTGAAGTAGGGCTTTAGTAAGCTAAGCTGCATCCCCAGCTGCCCTCTTTAAAATGTTAATGTTTTGAGACACAGTCCCACTCAGCTCAGAGGCTTACACACCTGCCGGGTAAGCACAAGGTCCTGAGTTTGATCCCCAATAAAAAAACAAACAAACAAAAAAAAAAGCCACTCAGTTGCACAGCCAGGCTGGGCTTGAACTTATAGTCCTCCTGCTACAGCTTCCCAGAGTTCTGGGACCCTAGGCATGTGCCACCATGCCAGGCTAGGGAGGAAATTATTTTTTTTTTTAATTTTTTCTTAAATTTATTTGTGTGTGTGTGTGTGTGTGTGTGTGTGTGTGGCCAGCTCAGCCCACCAGGGGGCGGGGCTGGCTGGCATGTGGTGCTGGGGGATTGAACCGTGGTCCCTGGGCTTTGCTTAGCTTAGCTTGTTCTAAGTAGGTGCTTTAGACCACTGAGCCATCTCACCAGCCCAGGAGGAAATTATTATTATCATTATTTGAATGCATTTAGTAGGAGCTGGGGAGATGGCTCAGTAGAATAAGCACTTCCCTGGCAAGCACAAGGGTCTGAGTTCAATCCCTGGTTCTGGGGAAAAAAAAAAAAAAAAAAAAGCATTTAGTACAGGGGATGCAGGGTCTCACCATGTAGATCAGACTCATAGTGATCCTCCTGTTTTCAGCCCCCGAAGCGCTGGGATTACAGGCGCGCGCCACCATGCCCAGTCTCAATCGCTGTCTCAGTGTGCCCTATCATGGCAAGCCAGGGATCGAACCCTGGCCACTGAGCTCTGCCTAAGCAGGCGCTTTAGTCCACTGAGCTATCAGGCCAGCTCTTAGGGAGGTAATTCAATACACTTTTTTTTTTTTTCTGTCTTTTTAAGACAGGGTCTCGGGCCAGGGAGATGGCTCAGTGGAATAAGCGCTTCCCTGGCAAGCACAAGGGCCTGAGTTCAATCCCTGGTTCTGCCAAGAAAAAAAAAAAGACAGGGTCTTGATCAGTGATGTAGAGTGTGCCTAAGGAGAGTCACATGGAAAGAAAACACTCTCTCAGGCTTTCACAGAGAGCACACTGGCCAAGCAATGACCGTGACTCATCCACATGGCTGACACTGACAAAGGATCTACAATCTGAGGTACAGGATCTCAGGATAAATCCTGAGGGGATTTCACTGACCTTCTCAGACCCAAAAGCTACAACTCTTGTTGCATAATTTCTGCTTTATCTTGGTCTTAACATCCAGCAGAAAAGTATAAAAACGAAGTATAAGAAGTAAAGCCATGCTGTTATGTTGAGCTGTAGGGGACTCAGCTTCTGAGATTGCCAGTCAAGCAGAAGACCCAATACAATTATGGACTACTGGACTATTTTGGAATATTTTGCTGAGTTCACACACCTAGAATATTTAAATGATAGAACTAAACAAAAAAAGGGGATACAGATGAATGTCCATTTTATATCTGTGTATTCAAAGTGGTTAGGATAGATATATAGTTACATTCTCTTAATGAATAGAGGGATTTGTTCTAATAGTGTTTGTAAATAGGATATCATGTCTGCATCTTGTACAGCAAATAACCATTAGGAAGACAGTATGCAATGTGTTAATTATTGAAACTGTCCTACCAATTTGATTTGAAACTATCTCATTGCTATATGTCTTTCAATAAAATTATGGGAAAAAAAAAAAGACCGGGTCTCACTACCCAGTTTAGGCTGGCCTTAAGCTTACTTTGCAGCCCAGACTGAGCTCAAACTTGTAACAATCCTCCCACCTTGGCCTCCGGAGTGCTGGGATTATGGCACAGGCGTGGGCCATCACGCCCAGCCTTACACTATTGTGTCTTCAGACAAAGCCTCACTTTTTCATTCAGGCTGCTTTCAAACTCTTGGGCTCAGGCCGGGGAGATGGCTCAGTAGGATAAGCGCTTGACTGGCAAACGCAAGGATCTGAGTTCAATCCCCGGTTTTGAAAAAAAAAAAAACAAGTAACACTTTGTAGGGGCCAGGGAGATGGCTCAGTGGAATATAGGCTTCCCTGCCAAGCGCAAGGGCCTGAGTTCAATCCCCAGTTCCGCAAAAAAGGAAAAAAAAAAAAAAAAAAAGGCAAGTTTCAAACTCCTGGGCTCCAATGATCCTCCTGCTTCAGCCTCCAGAGTAGCTGGGATGACAAGTGTGTGCCATTGTACTACTGCACTGCACTATTTTTTTTTTTTTCCAGAACCGGGGATTGAACTCAGGCCCTTGAGCTTGCTAGGTAAACGCTTATCCTACTGAGCCATTCCCCCGACACCTGCACTGCATTAGTATTATCATCTTTTTTTTTTTTTTTTTTTTTTTTTCAGGTACCAAGAGCTTTCCAGGAAGGTGCTGCACCACTGAGTGACATCCTTAGTACCCTCTGCACTCTTACTATTGATTTGTGCATGCAAAGGCCATTTGTGTACTGCAGATGAAGTCCCCGTCCCCTGAAGTCCCCGTCCACCCCTCCCCCCACTTCCCTTGGGGATTGGGAGTGAACTCTGTTCTATGTTTGCACTTTGACTGTGACAATCTTGTTACATAAGGTTGATCACAGATTATTCACTTGTAGCATTCTGCTGATGCCCTTTGGATCTGGGTAATTTTAATTTGTGATGCCGGGGTAGTCAAGCTTTCTATACTCTTAAGGGGTTCTTTTCTCTTTTGCAGCACTTGGAATTTTTTTTTTTTTTTCCCAGAGCTGGGAATTGAACTCTGGTCCTTGCGTTTGCCAAGCAAACACTTATTCAACTGAGCTATCTCCCCAGCCCCCGCAGCAGTTGGAATTGAGCCCAGAGCCTTTGCGCTGAGCTTTATGCTCTCAGCCCTCTTTTACTTTTTTTAGAGACAGGGTCTTGCTGTGTAGCCCAGGCTGGCCTCCAACTCACAGCAACCCTCTGGCCTCAGCCTCTTGAGTGCTGGGATCACAGGTGTGCGCCACCACACCTAGCAGGAATCTTGTTTTTTTATAGATCAGAGTTCAGCTGCACAGACCCAAAAGGAAGCTACCCCATCAGGGGAGGTGAGGACTTCGGGGTTCCCTCCTGTTGACTGGGCAGCCTGGCTGATGAGGCGGCAGGTGGCTCTCTGGGGCTGGCAGCAAGCACATACACCCTTACCCTGGTGCGTGCGCTCCAGGGACACGGGAGACACACAGAAATGCTGCTGAGGCCGAGTCCGCTGCCTTGACCACAGTTTTGTCTTTGTCCCAGGAAGCACAGAGCAGGACTTGTGGCTTCAGAGGTGTCTGTGTGGCGGTGCCAGCCATCTTGACCTGGGAACACCTCTGCTGCTCCACAGCAAAACCCAAATCAGAGGGCCCGGAAACCGGAAGTTAGCAGATATAGTCCTGCAAAGTGTGGCTTTTTTGTCTTGGATTTTTTTTTTTTTTTTTTTTTTTTTTTGCTCCAAATGCCTTGAGGGCAGGTTTGGCTGGCTTGAGTTGTGGGAATCAAACCACAACAACTTGAGCCTGACTGCTTTGTTTGTTTGTTTTTTTGGAACCGGGGATTGAACTCTGGCCCTTGCACTTGCCATGGAAGCACTTATTCTACTGAGCCATCTTCCCGGTGCCCATTTTGGATTTTTGAGACAGGGTCTTGCTGTATAGTCCAGGTTGGCTTTGAGCTTACTAAATAATCCTGGTTAGTTTGGAACACAGAGATCCTCTTGCCTGAGCCTCCTGAGTGCTGGGATTACAGATGTACACCACCATACAGGGCTCTTGTAATTTTCTTTCTCTCTTTCTTTCTCTTTCTGCAGAACTGGGGATTGAACTCAGGCCTTTGTGCTTGCTAGGCAAGTGCTTATTCTACTGAGCTATCTTCCCAGCCTCCCTTTCTTTCTTTTCTTTTTTTTTTTCCTTTTTTTTCTTTCTGGTATTTAGGACAGGGTCTACAGGGTCTCACTATGTAGATTGGACTCGTAGTGATTCTCCTGTTTTCACCCTCCCAAGTGCTGGGATTGCAGATGCGTGCCACCAAGCCCAGTCTCAATTGCTGTCTCAGCAAGCCTCATGTGTCCCCTGCCCATGGGGTGTGCCCTGGCATCGTGACAGGACATGCAGCTGGCAGCTGGGATCGGTGCTTGTGGGGGCCACTGGAGAGACAGCTGATGTTAAACATCTGTTCACGTAAGCTACATAGCTAAGCATCAGAAGGAACAGTTGGATACTGAGGACAGGTTCCATTTTATTTTATTGGTGGGGTGGTGAGACAGGGTCTCACTCTGCAGTTCACTCTGGCCTCAAACTCACTATGATGTAGCCCAGACTGGCCTCAAACTCATATTGAACCTCCTGCCTCAGCCTCCCAAGTGCTGGGCTTACAGGTGTGCACCAGCACACCCAGCCCAAGAAAGGGTTTTAATCGCTGAGGTAAATATTTACACAACCATGGAGAGCACCCCACATGCGGCATCAGATTCCAGAGCCGCCTCCTTGGCAGGTACCTGACAGCCTCACCTGGCTGGGCGGATCGTGTGCCCTGGGCGGCGTGAGCACAGGGCTTTTATTTTTTATAGCACCCCCCAAAAAAACCAGGTTTGCAATAGAGCTCAGGCTTGACAGATAAGACCAGGGAATGGGAGAACGGCCCTGAGCTAGGAGGAGAGGAGAACCCTCCCCATCCGGGTATGGTCACCCAGGTCATACAGGTCACAGGCTGTGCTGCCAGGAGGGAGGAGGGAAGAGGGAAAAGGGAGGAGGGAGGGGCGGAGCACCCAAGAGCGCTGCCAGAGCCCCTCCCCTGCTGCCGCACTCTGAAGGCAGCAGGGACCTAGGGGCTCGGGTAAGTGCACACGTGCAGGGCTGGGTAGGCCACCAGGCTGCCACCTCTCCTGGGGCTCCGCTGCAGCTTGGGCACTTGCTCTCGGCTGGCGTTGCTATGGCTCTCGGGGGCGCGGGGGTCTGGAGCACCTGAGTTCTGCCCCTGTGCAGACAGAGAAGAGAGGCACAGTCAGGGATGCGTGGGCAGGAGGCTGAGACAGGCAGGGCTCCACCACCCCCACCCCGCCCCGGGGTTGTGGGGAAACCTGTCCCTGTCCCAGGGATAGGGTAGCTCAGGAAGGAGGAATCTAACTGGTATAGTCTTTCCCAGTCCTGGTCTCAGGCCAGTTAAGTTATATTTGTAATCCCATGGAAAAGTCGAGGACTGTTAGCACATTTCCAATCTACCACTGCCAGTGCAACCCATGGTGAGAATAAAGACACTCAGGCATATCTGTAGTTGTGGGGAGCCAGGGGGCCCCAAGTCCAGCCTCGATGATGGCTATCTGGAACAAAAGCCTGGACCCAGAGCCAAACCTGGGTTTTATTCATTGATGAAGAAGGGGGTGGCTTCAGGATGACTGACTGAGAGGAAGGCAGGAAGCAGGTGAGTGCTGTGAGCTGGGCCAGGCAGTCACCTCTGCAATATGCAGAGAGGAGATCTGCCGAAGGAGTAAGCTGCGTAGCGCCCCTGAAAGACCGCCTAACGCGTTGGGGTCGGGGCGGCAGTGCTGATGTATGATCTTTCAAGCCCTGGGAAGTCATAGCCTCTGTCTCAGAGACTCATGGGAACATCAGGGTGTGTGTGTGTGTGTGTGTGTGTGTGTCTGGGGAAACACGGCCTGCTGTCTTTTTTTTTTTTTTTAATTTTATTTATTTATTCATTGTGTGTGTGTGTGTGTGTGTGTGTGTGGCCAGCTCAGCCCACCAGGGGGCGGGGCTGGCTGGCATGTGGTGCTGGGGGGATCGAACCGCGGTCCCTGTGCTTTGCCAAGCTTGTTCCAAGTAGGTGCTTTAGACCACTGAGCCATCTCTCCAGCCCAACCTGCTGTCTTCAAAGATCACCATCAGTGCCTTGGCTGGACTGATGCACACTGTGTCAAGCCAATTGAAAGGATAAAGAAACGTCCTAGCCAGTTCTGCAGACACCATTCGGGTCATATGGAAATAGGGTCAGGCTCAGCCAAAATGGAGACAGTTGCTATTCTCTCAAGGAAAGTCGCCAGGTGGCCCTCCATAGACTGGCAAAGGGCCATCCCGGGGAGTGGAAGCAGCTGTCCACACCTGTTAGAGCAACACCTTGTCCACAACGGAGGGGACCGCCGGGCGATGGAGCTGATCTTAAGATTTATTTTTATTTATTTATTTATTTTGATCTTAAGATTTATGTGTGAGTATGAAAAGGCCATATTGGGGCTGGGGAGATGGCTCAGTAGAATAAGTGCTTGCCTGGCAAGCACAAGGGCCTGAGTTCAATCCCCAGTTCTGAAAAGAAGAAAAAGAAAAGGCCATACTGAAACCCAGTATTCTGCAAAAATAATAGGCACTAATAAATTTAAAAAATAAATAATCTGGGGCTGGTGAGATGGCTCAGTGGTCTAAAGCACCTACTTAGAACAAGCTAAGCTAAGCAAAGCACAGGGACCACGGTTCAATCCCCCAGCACCACATGCCTGCCAGCCCTGCCCCCTGGTGGGCTGAGCTGGCCACACACACAAAATAAACAAATAAATAAATAAATAAATAAATATTTTTTAAAAAAATAAATAAATAATCGATAGGGGCCAGGGAAATAGCTCAGCAGAATAGGTGCTTGCCTGGCAACCTCAAGCAAGGTCCTGAGTTCAATCCCTGGTACCACAAAAAAAAAAAAAAAAAAAAAAGAAGAAAGAAAGAAATGATCCACTAGAAAGGTTAAGAAAATAAAATAGGGCTGGTGAGATGGCTCAGTGGTCTAAAGCACCTACTTAGAACAAACTAAGCTAAGCAAAGCACAGGGACTGTGGTTCAATTCCCAGCACCACATGCCAGCCAGCCCCGCCCCCTGGTGGGCTGAGCTGGCCACACACACACAAAATACATAAATAAATAAATAAATCTAAAAAAATAAAAAAAAAAAGAAAAGAAAATAAACATAAATGTGTGGATGGGGGCCGGGGAGATGGCTCAGTAGAATAAGCGCTTCCTGGCAAGCACAAGGGCCTGAGTTCAATCCCTGATTCTGCCAAAAAAAAAAAAAAAAATACATAAATAAATACATAATTGTGTTGGGGCTGGAGAGATGGCTCAGTGGTCTAAAGCACCTACTTGAAACAAGCTTGGCAAAGCACAGGGACCGCGGTTCGATCCCCAGCACCACATGCCAGCCAGACCCGCCCCCTGGTGGGCTGAGCTGGCCACACACACACACAATAAATAGATGTAATAAATAAAAATAAATAAATATTTAAAAAAAAATAAAAAAAATAAATACATAATTGTGTGGATGGTATTTGTAGCATACCTATACAGTATGTTGTTGATTTTTTATTTTTTTGAGACAGGGTCTCACTATGCAGCCCAGGCTGGCCTTGTGCTCACAGCGACCCCCCTCCTCAGCGAGTACTGCTATGACAGGCACGGGCCACCATGCTGGGCTGATGGCAGTGACAGCTGTACCTGTTGTCCTCGCTCCTTGTCCTTTGGCAGGATCAGCGGAGGCACTGGCTGGCCCAGGGCAGCATCACTGTCTCTTCCACCACACAACGGTGTCTGCAATACCGGTATGCAGCCTCACTCAGTTTCCTATGAGAGCGCTGGGATTGTACTGAACACACAGTGCACACAAACTGTTCACGCCCACCGACACCCCAACTCCAAGAGAAAGTCAAGACACAAATGAGTGACAATTCAAAGGGGAGGCGGAAAGGGGACAGGCACAGTGCTGCACAACTCCCAGCACTCCGGAGGCTGAGGCAGGAGGATCGCTGCAAATCTGAGCCCACCTTGGGCTACAAAGCGAGTTCAAGGCTGGCCTGAGCCACATAGTGAGACAGCCTCACACCTGTCCCCCAGGAAAGCAGGGCAAGGGGCTCACGTCTAATGGGTGCCCACCTGCAGCTACCTTAGAGCTTCAGCGCTAACGCTCGCGTGCATGTCCGGGTGCAGGGATCTCTGCCCCGAATTTTCAGATGCAGAAACTTGAGCTCTGTGCTGCTGAAGTAACTCACAGAATACCAGCCAAGGGGCCGGGGAGATTGCTCAGTGGAATAAGCGCTTCCCTGGCAAGCGCAAGGACCTGAGTTCAATCTCTGGTTCCAACAAAAAAGAATACCAGCTGAGCAATCTTACTAGCAATACTGCAACAGGAGTGTGCCCAAGTCCACTGTGTTCCCCAGTTGTTTTGTTTGTTTGAGATGGGGTCTCAGTAAGTATTCCAGGCTGGCCTTGAACTCACTATGAAACCGAGGCCGGCTTCCAACTCTTGGTGATCCTCCTGCCTCGGCTTCCCAAGGGCTGAGATCAGGGGCCTGTACTGCCACACCCAGCATTTTCCTTTTTGGAGGACATATAATGCATGTACATGGTGAGACAGCTCCAGGATGGGGCCCCAATCTAGACGGGAAAGTCATCCTGGCTTCAGATCCTCATACGCTGAGCCTAAGGCTGATTCTAAGCCATATTTCTAACAATTTCATGTGTAAAACAAGTTCCATGGTATGGAACTTTTCACCGGTCCTGTGACTCCTGTCCTCCACAAGTTTGGATTCTGCAGCACCCTAGTTCCATACCAGGGCTGCAGCTGGAACTGGAAGCTGACTCTGGAGCTCGTGCCCCAGCGGGAGGACCAGGAGGGCGTTGTCTGCAGGCCCAGCCCAGCGTGAAGGGACTTACTTGTGTGGCTGCTAACCGCAGGGGCCCTCTACCCCGGCTTTCTACCCTCTCCAGTTACTATGCTACCAAACCATAGTAAACCATATTTCTAACAATTTCCTTGTCAGTACTGTGCACTGAGCCCAGGCCCACTGCACTGAACTACATCCCCAGCCCCTTATGGTTTTTAAACTTTGAGACAGGGTCTCACCAAATTGCTAAATTGCTCAGACTGGGCTCAAACTTAGGTTCTTCCTGCCTTAGCCTCTGATGCTGCTGAGGTTGCAGATGTGCACTTCAGTCCCAAAGCTTTTTCTCTGTGTGTGTCTGTAACCTTTTTAAGATAGGGTTTCACTACACATTTGTAGCTTAGGCTGAACTCAAACTTTTAGCAATCCTCCTGCCTCAGCCTCCCCATGGATGGGATGACAGGCTCCCAGCTTCCCAAAGCTATTTCTTTTCTTTCCTTTTTTAAGACAGTCTCGCTATGCGGTTCAGGCTGGCCTTGAGCTCCCTTTCTAGCCTTGGCTGGTTTTTTTTTTTTTTTTTTTGGCGGGACCAGGGATTGAACTCAGGCTCTTGCGCTTGCCAGGGAAGCACTTATTCCACCGAGCCATCTTCCTGGCCCCCTTGGCTGGTCTTAAACTTGCAAGGATCCTCCTGCCTCAGCCCCAAGTGCTAGGATGAGCCACCATTCCCAACTCCAAAGCCCTTCCTTCCTTCCTTCTTTTCTTTCTTTCTGTAATGTAGTACATGGTCTACAGGATCTCACTATGTAGATTAGACTCATAATGATCCTTCTGTTTTCAGCCTCCCAAGCACTGGGATTACAGGTGTGCACCACCACACCCAGTCTCAATCCCCCTCTCAGCATGCCCTGGGGGAAGGACTGGTACAGCACGCTAGGGATTGAACCCCAGCAGCTGCACTCTGCCTAAACAGGTGCTTTAGTCTGCTGAGCTATCTGGCTGGCCCTTCCAAAGCCATTTCTTAGGTAAAAGTACCAAGGATTCACAGCCACAAAGCTCCAAGGGGCCGATCATTTCCTGGATATCCCTTCTGCTCTCCCTCTACTCCGTGATGCAAATTCCAGGTCTCCTTATCACCCGTGCAAGAAGCACAGGGCAGGCCCTGGGGTCACAGGAGTGCCATGAAGCCTAATGCAGCCTCCTGGTGTCCTTGATATGCAGCCATGAAGCTCCAGCATCTGTCACCCAGAGGGAATGCAGAGACACTGACAGCGTCCTGTGAAGCCACTACCTGGCGGAGTCCTGGATTCTCCTGTGTCCCTGCCGAAGACCTGGAGCTCTCCGGGTGTTTAGGAAAGGCTGGCTGCTTCTGCAGGGTGGTGGCGACGTGCGCCCTCACCTAGGAGCATGGGTGTATGGACAGGCTTTGCACGGAGCCCTTGGTGAGACTCCCCCCCAAGGGCTTCCATCTTTGAAAGCAGGGGCTGGTCACCTGTTACCTAGCCACCAGCCTCTCTCCTCGGCCACCTGGCCTTGGTTGAGCCTACCTTGTCCTGCCCCTCTCCTCTCTGGTCCCCTCCGGGAGAGGAATCCAGGCCTTTTCCAGGACCCTCTCCTGTGGCCTGGAGCTCCTTGGTCAAGCGCTCACTCCGATACTGCTCATTCCGCTGCTGTCTGGTCTGCAGTGGCTTCTTTTTCTTCTTCTCAGGCATCTTCATTTTTTGATTCACCTGTTCCAGAAAGTCCAAGGAAACAGGTCGCCGAAGGCCCCAGACCATTCACTCTTGGCAGTGGGGACCAACACCAGGGCTCCCCCATGAAGGCCCCTGGTTCCCGGATGTTCTGCGGCTCTCTCCACACTTGGACCTGCCTCCTAACTCTCTAGAAGTATTAGGAATTTCCCTCCAATCCTCAGGCTTCAACTGTATTTAACACAGGGCCTATGGGGTCTCACTACACAGACTGGACTTGTAGTGATCCTCCTGTTTTCAGCCTCCCAAGCACTGGGATTACAGGTGCATGCCCAGTCTCAGTCACTGTCTCAGCACTCCCCAGGGGAAGGGAATCAAACCCAGGTCCCTGCATCTGCCTAAGCAGGTGCTTTAAAACATTGAGCTATCCGGCCAGCCCCCTATTTCTATTTTGATACAGGGTGGATAAATTTCACAGGCAGGGCTAGAACTGGACCTGCCTGCCTCAGCCTCCCAGGGTGCTGGGATGACATGCGTGTACCCACCCCCAGCTCAAGGGCACCATATTATTTATTATATATTTGGTGCTAGGTCTCACTACACATCTCAGACTTGTAGTAAATCTCCTGTTTCAGCCTCCCCAGCACTGGGATTACAGGCATGTGCCACCACACCCAGACTCGATGGCTGGCTCAGCGTATCTGGGGTTGGGGCTGGCACATGTGGTATCTGGGATTGAACCCTTGGCCCTGCATTTGCCCATGCAGACGCTTAGCCCCCTGAGCTACCTCACCAGCCCTGGTCACCGTATCTTTATGGCTGTAATCTCACCTCCTCTGCCTTGGTCAGTAAGTGGGCGGGGAGCCCATCTGAGAGGGAGCTGTCCGAACCACTGGTGCTGTTGTAGAAGGAAAAAAACGGGATGCACTGACGCGTGCAGGAAGCAACCCCTGCCAGCTGGGGCCTGCTGGCCGCTGCGGACTGCACGGAGATGCGGTTTCCCTGCTGCTAGGCACTGAACGTGCCAGGCAAGCACTCCCACCTGAGTTCCACACCCCATTTTTATTTTTATTTTATTTTTGGCGGAATTGGGGATTGAACTCAGGCCCTTGCACTTGCCAGGCAAGCACTTATTCTACTGAGCCATCTCCCCAGCCCCACCCCCATTTTTGAGATAGGCTGGCTTCAAACTCCTGCCTCAGCCTCCAGAGTAGCCAAGATTACAGGTTGTGCCACTGCCCCCAATAATTTCTAAGGATTTTTTTTTAATTTTTATTTATTTATTTATTTATTTATTATTTATTTATTTATTTTGTGTGTGGCCAGTTCAGCCCACCAGGGGGCTGGCGGGCATGTGGTGCTGGGGATTGAACCGTGGTCCCTGTGCTTAGCTTAGCTTAGTTTGTTCTAAGTAGGTGCTTTAGACCACTGAGCCATCTCACCAGCCCATTTTCTAAGGATTCTTGCCATACAGTTCGCTCGTGAACTCCGGCCCACCAGGAAGCAAGTCAGGCCCAGCAGGTGCAGACAAACGCATCGCAGCTGGCCAAGGTCAGAGCCCCAGAGGACAGCAAGGACGCAATGTCCGTGGCTCTGTCTCAGCCACTTCTGTCTGGCTATGCTCAGTTTCTACCAGGTTCATGGCAAACACAAGCTAAATACATAAACAAGCAAGCACTGGTTTCCTTTTTTTCCGTTTTTTTGAGGCAGGGTGTCGCCATGCAGTTGACTGGCTTTGAGCTCACAAATAGCCCAGGCTGGCCTTGAACTCAGGACCATCCTCCTGCCTCAGCCCCTTGAATGCTGAGAGTACAAGTGTGAGCCACTACCCCTAGTGAAAACAAGTCATTTGCATCAAGTGACATTCACAGCTCTTCTTTTACTTTCAGAAGGGTCCTGCTAAGCTGCTCAGACTGGGCTCAAACTCGCCATTCTCCTGCCGCAGCTAGTCCTGTACCTGTCCCTACAGCTGTCTAGCAGTATAGCTTTTCCCGAGAATTTAGGATGCCCATCTAGACTAATCTGAAGTGCCACTCCACAACTTGTCCTTTCTCTTCAAGGGTCAGGGAAAATGCAGCCCACCTGACACCGTCTTCCCTCGAGTCCTCGGCCACCTGTGTCATCTGACAGGGACTCAGAGCTGTGCACTGTGACGGGCTGCATACACTGGCATCCAGTCTCCAGAAACAGCCTTTCAAGGCTCCTCTGGCCTCCGCTCTCACTCCCTCGGTCTGCTCCTCTCACCAGGGAGCACCACCCAAGGCCTGCACACGGGTCCTTAAGTCCCACAGGGAGAGCTGCCACTTTAACAAATGCACGAGGGGGTCCTGGACAGTGTCTCAAGCCACGTGTGTGCCCCAACATGGAGTAAACTCAAGACCTGCTGGGCCTCCTTCTGGGAATCCTACCAGAGGCTCCCAACCTGCTTTTGGTAATTCTGCAGTCCAGGCCAGTTTTGAACTTTTGTGTCCTTCAGGTTGGCCTCAGACTTGCAACCTGCCTGCCTCTGAGTACCCGGATTACATATATGAGTCACCACACCTGGCATGATTTTTTTTTTTTTTTTTTGCGGAACCGGGGATTGAACTCAGGCCCTTCTGCTTGCCAGGGAAGCGCTTATTCTACTGAGCCATCTTGCCGGCCCCACACCTGGCTTTTGCAGTCTTTAATTCTCTTCCTTCTTTCCTTTCTTTCTGATAAAGTTTCGTTTTGTTTGGGCTGGCCTAGAACTCACGACAGAGCCCGAATGGCCTCCCGACTGGCCTTGAACTCTGGGTGATTCCCCTGCCTCAGCCTCCCAAGTGCTGGGTTATAGGTCTGGCCACCACAACGGTCTCGGTCGCTGTGCAGCTAAGCGGACTAACGGGCTGCTCAGAGGAGGCTCCGGCGCGGAGCCGGCTGTTTCTGAGCGGGGCCGGGCTGTGAGCGCCACGTGGAGCGCCCCCCCCATTCCCCGGTACCGGGAACTGAACGCGTGAGCTCATGCTTGCCAGGCGCTGAGCCGCTGAGCTAAATCCCCGGACCTCGGGTGTGGGCTTGACAACCAGAAGGAAAACTTAGCGAGACTTCCTGAAAGGGCACTCCTAGAAGTCAAAGGCGACTGTGCCTGGCCGTTCGCGGTCCCCACCCTCCATCTGCAATCTGGAAGCCGCCTCGCGGCCCTACCCAACAGACCCGAGACTGGGAGCGGCCATGCCGGCAGGGAAAAGACGACGACGAGTTGTCAATCACAAGATCTCCTGGGCAACGCGAGGACCCGTATGTAGAGCTTCTCGGGAACTCTCGCGAGATGTGGACGGCCTTTAGAAAACCAGTGGCCCGGCCGCAAAGGTGCTAGCTATGAGTTTCTTTTCTTTTCTATTTTTTTGCGGAACCAGGGATTGAACTCAGGCCCTTGTGCTTGCCAGGCAAGCGCTTATTCTACTGAGCCTTCTCCTCGGCCCCTAGCTATGGGTTTCTAAAGGAGCTCGTCGCGGGTGAACTTTTACTTTTGTCTTTAGGCTCTTTTCCTCCTTGTCCCGCCTAGGTTGCTCTGAGGGGCTGATTTCTTCTATATGCATTCACACCGCACTTTTAAGATAAACTTTTGGTGCCGGTTTTGGTTTGTCTCGTTCAATCCTTTGTTCCAGAGGAGCAGCACCTGGAGTACTTCTCCCCCGCCCCCCAACCGGGGATTGAACTCAGGCCCTTGCGCTTGCCATGGAAGTGCTTATTCCACTGAGCCATCTCCCCGGCCCCATGGAGCACTTTTGGTGGCGAGCTGGGCCTTTACTAAGTAAAGAACCCCGACCGCAGGTCTGGGGTGGGAACCCCTAAGAAGTCCAGCTCATGTCGTGTGGCTATGGTCTTTTGTCACTTCTAGGTTCTGTGCCTAGCCGCAGGAGGCTGAGGGGCCAGCATAGGCAGATGTCCCAAATTCGGACGAACACCGTTGAGCACGAGGGCGAACAAAACTACAAATTAGGACAATAGGCCGCCCTGGGGGCCCATTCCTGTCATCCCAGCACTTGGGAGGCAGAGGCAGGAGAATCAAACAAAACAAAACACCAAAGAAGGCCTGGAGGTATAGCTCAATAGTAGCTTGCCCCTGTGTACAAGGCCCTCGGTTCAAAAAAAAAAAAAAAAGAGGATTTTTGTTATAAAATTTCTTGGTTGGATGCCAGCCTAGAGTATATAATGAGACTGTGTCTCAAAAAAACAAAGCAGGGGGCCGGGGAGAAGGCTCAGTTGAATAAGCACTTGCCTGGCAAACACAAGTGCCTGAGTTCAATCCCCTGTTCAAAAAAAAAAGCAGCAAATAAAATCCACTGATTCTTCCTTAAAACTAATTTTCTTTTCTTCTTCTTTTTTTTTTTTTTTTTTTTTGGCAGAACCGGGAATTGAACCCAGGCCCTTGCACTTGCCAGGCAAGCACTTATTCTACTGAGCCATCTCCCCGGCCCCGAAATGAAGTTTCTTACCTGGATTCAATGTCAGATAAATGGATGTCCCTCCAACTTTCTTCTACATTCATATCTTGTCCAAGCTCATTGAGTTTCTTATGGATTTCCTGGTTTACAAGCTCTGTAAGCTCTGCTAGACACTGAGTGAACTGTTGGAGTGAAGAGCAGAACTACTTTTGATATGTGTTTATGTAGTCATCAAATATCAAGGACAAGCAAACCCAAAAAACAACCAAAAAAGTCAGGCATGGTGGTGCACACCTGTAATCCCAGCACTTTGGGAAGCTGAGGCAGGAGGAATGCTGGGAGTTGAGCCCAGCCCAGATTACACAATAAAACCCTGACTCAAAACACCCAAAAAAGCACTGAATAGATGCTGCAAGGCTTGAAGCTAGTTGCTGGGAACAGACAGAAGCAGAACCCCGTCACTAAGGGTGCATCCACAGGTAGTTGTTCTGATTCAGGGCATAGCTCAATGGGAAGCACCTGTAGGGCTGTGCAAGGTCCTGGATTCAAATCTTGGGGTCCCAACTGGCCACACTGGGGCACTCAGATTTTCTTTTGTGACAAGAAATCCAGGGAAACCTGAAGAATTAAAGCTCGTGTAGAATCCTGGCTGCCCCAGTCCTGTGGAACTGATCACATTTTCCCCCACCTCCACCCCCCCCAAACCAGGGATTGAACTCAGGCCCTTGCACTTGCCAGGGAAGCGCTTATTCTACTGAGCCATCTCCCCAGCCCCCTGATCACATTCTTGAAGCCTGTTTTACCTTGGTTTGGTCAGGGTCACAGAAGTCCAGGAGGGTGTCACAGAAGAGATGTCCCAGAGCCTTAAGGTCCTCTGTGGTGAGGTGAGTGTCTCTTCTACTGCCTGCACAAGAAATACTTGTCATGGGGGCTGGAGAGATGGCTCAGTGGTCTAAAGCACCTACTTAGAACAAGCTTGGCAAGGCACAGGGACCGCGGTTCAATCCCCCAGCACCACATGCCAGCCAGCCCCGCCCCCTGGTGGGCTGAGCTGGCCACACACACACACACACACACCACACACACTCTCTCTCTCTCTCTCTCTCTCTCTCTCTCTCTCTCTCTCTCTCTCTCAAATAAATAAAAATAAAAAAAAATTAAAAAAAAAAAAAAAAAGAAATACTTGTCATGTCTAGGAAATCACTGTGTGGGGATTTTTTTTGAGGTGGGGTCTCGCTGCGTAGCCCAGGCTACCCTTAAATTTGTGGCAGACCTGCTGCTGGGATTACAGATGTGTGTGCTCCATGCCCGGCAGTAGAATCTTTGTCAATAAACAACATTTTCTTTTTCCTTTTGGTGGAACCGGGAATTGAACTCAGGGAAGCACTATCTCCCTGGCCCCCAGCATTTTCACAGTGGCTGTCATTGCTGTGGTTTACCTTGTGGCAGGCCCCAGGGTGACAGGGGCCATTCACACCACCTTCCTGAGCAGCCTGTCATTGTCATGGAGCTTGACATTGTCAGTTAAAGGAAAACTAGGTTCAGAGAGGCCAAGGAATTCTCTCAGCTTAGAATTCCACCTGCATCTGCCGGATCCAGACCCTGAGCATGCCCTAGGTTGGACCTTGCCGTCTCATCCAGCCCAGATGCCCATGGGGCTCCCCAGTGCACCCAGCCCAGAGCGCCCCAGCCCCGCCCGCGCCCCACTCCTCTCTCCAGCTGCAGCAGGCCCAGCACCTCAGACCCAGAGCAGGAAGGGTGTGACTCACCCAGCGTGGAGCCCCCAAAGGTGGACTCCAGGGTGTAGCTGTTGCGGATGCCCATGCGCCACATCACCACGCGGCCTGTGCCCTCTCTGCTCTTCTGGACTTTAAAATTGCAACTGTGAAAAGAGAACTGAAGAAAACCCCAACCACACTGTCGCTACACTCACTTGGTGAAAGGAAGACATCTAAGATTCACGGCTACACAGCAAGACGGTTTCCTTGCTGTTCTACATGGGGTGGCCTTCTTCCTAAAGCGTGTTCCGTGAGACACAGATTCTGAGAGGTGTGGATGGCCAAGGGGGAGCATGCCTGTTGCCCTCTCAGCATGGGAGGCTGAGGTACAAGCAGCTCTGTGAGTTCAAGGCCAGCCTGGACTAGAGTGAGACCCTGTCTCAGGAAATAACTGAAGCTGAGCCCAACGCTGCCAGGAGGCAGCCAGGCCTGGCTCCACGTCAGGGCTCACCTTGTCTGGGGCATTCTTGCTTAGCATGAGCGGGAAGACCCGCTCGTGCAGCCAGTGCCTGGGGTCGTTGCTGCTACAGCCGTACAGGAAGACGTTGTTCTTGCGGCTGTGTCCGTGGAAGTCGCAATACAAGAGAACCTCCCGTTCCTCCAGAAGTCTGTGGGGGCAAACACGGGCCTCCGTGAGCACCTGAGCACCATCGTGTTCGCCCTCTAGGTGTAGCTGTGGAGGCCTTTCCTCCCAGGAAAACTGCAACCTTACTGCGGTGCCGGGGCGCATGTATGTGATCCCAGCCCTCCCAGGCTGGGGCAGGAGGGTCCTGGGGAGTTCAAGGCCGGCCTGGGCTCCATAGCAAGCCCTTGTCTCAGAACAGCCGGCAAGCAAACCCAAAGTCCACACAGCCGTGGGTTGCACCTTTGGATCATGTTCCTGGTGTACCAGACGCAGGGGAAGGAGTCCTTCAGCAGGGTCCTGTAGTGGCGGTTCAGGTCCCGGCCGGCCAGCGAGCACCGGTGGTTCCCCACGATCACGCCGTCGGGGTTCAGCATGGGGACCACCTTGAAAACGAAGAGGTCCCGGAGGAGCTGGGCGTCAGGGGAGCCGCCCAGGATGAAGTCCAGGAAGCCGCGCATCACCCAGGAGCCGCCGCTCTCGCCCGGGTGCACCCTGGCACTCAGCACCACGGCTCGCTTGGCGGCGGCGCGGCGGGGCCGGGCGGCGGGGTTGGTGACCGTGAGCAGGTACACGGGGTTGCCCGCCAGGCTGCGGCACAGCGCGCGGAGGCGGCACACGCGAGCCCGTGCGGGGTCGCGGGCCACGGCGCGCAGGTAGCGCTGCAGGTCCGAGTAGGTGTACGGGTAGCCGTGCGCCAGGAAGCAGGTGTCGCGGTCGTGCGGGAAGCGCGCCGTCCAGGTGAGGGCGAAGCGCGGCCGCCCCTCGCCCCCAGCGCCGCGGCGGAAGTAGCGGATGTCGCTGCCCTCCCGGCGCCACCCGACCCCGTGGCGGCTCGCGTCGCGCTGCGAGTACAGCAGCGGCCGCAGCCCCGCCGCATACAGGCTCCGCGGCTTGCTCAGGTTGACGATGGTGAAGCGGTAGGGTACGCCCCGCCGGGTGTTCTGCACGCGGAAATAAAACCACTGCGTGTGCCGGTCCGTGTAGAGGTCGGGGCGCAGGGTGAGCTCGTACACGTAGGTGTCCCTGTCACGGAGAGGACCAACGGCTCTCCTGCACAGCCTCTGCCCTCCACCCCGCTGCCCTCAGCCCAGCACTCCCTTCCCTTCAAAGACAGAGCCTAGCTCAACAGAAAGCCCGGCCCGGCTGCAGCTCACGTTTGCTCTCCTTTTTTTTTTTTTTTTTGGACCGGGGATTGAACTCAGGCCCTTGAGCTTGCCAGCCAAGTACTTACTCTACTGAGCTATCTTCCCAGCCCCCTGCTCTCCTTCTTGTCTATTCATAATTTATTTTTGAGACAGTATCTCACTATGGAGATCCTCCTGCCTCACCCTCCAGAGCGCTGGGATTACAGGTGTGCACCACCATGCCTGACAAGTAGTAGATAATGCTGCAGATGACATATTTTTCCTCATACGGATTTAAGCTCTGTTTCCTACAAGCTAAAGAGATGATGCAGCTAATGGCCATTTCAGGGAGGTACAGGTCAGGCTCCCCACCCATGTTTTTGATCCAAGACACCCCCCTTCCCTCCACTCATTCCTGAGGACAGCTCCCGCCTCCGGACTCTTGGGTGACTCACACTCTCACGGCTTTTTGCAAGTTGCCACTCTCAAACCTCGACTCAAAGAGCAGCGTGTCGTCTTCTGGGCCACACAGGGACACAGCGAGCTGCTGGACGGCCCCGCGCTTGCCACCTACCCGGGAGCTGGTGAAGCAGGCATCTTCCGTGGGCACTGAAGAGGAGAGATGCCTTAGGCCAGGTTCATGCAGCCAGAAAATAGGTGCGGAGCCCCCTCCCTGCCAATACTGTTCTGGTGAAAGACAGGAATATTCAAATTTTCCTCAGACTCGAAGTGATCCTCCTGCCTCAGCCCTCCAAGTTCTGGGGTGGCAAACCTATGCAACTGTGCCTAGCATTATTTTATTTTTATATTATATTTATATTTATTTTATTTCTTGTATTTAGTACAGGGTCTGCAGGGTCTCACTACCTAGATCCAACTCATAGTGATTCTCCTGTTTTCAGCCTCCCAAGTGCTGGGATTACAGGTGAGCACCACCACACTAAATCTCAATCGCTGTCTCAGCATGCCCTGGGGGCAGGGCTGGCATGGCAAGCCATGGATCGAACGCCAGCCACTGAGTTCTTCCAAAGCAGGCGCTTTAGTCCATTGAACTATTTGGCCAGCCTGGATTATGGATTTTTTTTTTTTTTTTGGATTATGGATTTTTTTTTTCGGAACCGGGGATTGAACTCAGGCCCTTGAGCTTGCCAGGGAAGTGCTTACTCTACTGACCCATCTCCCCGGCCCCAAGATTATGGATTTTTTTTTTTTTTAAGATTATGGATTTTTGAAATCACTTTTTTTTCCTTGTAATCCCAGCCTGTAATCCTAGGAGGTTGAGGCAGGAGGATTGCTGAGAGTTTGAGGCCAACCTGAACTACACAGTCAGAGCTTGTTTCAAAAAAAACACAACACAAAATGAAAAACAGTGTTAGGGAGACTGAGGCAGGAGGATAACCATGTATTTAAGGTCAGCCTGGGTTACACAGCGAGTTCAAGGCCAGCCTGAACTACATAGTGAGACAATATTAAAAAAAAATCAAAAGAAAAAACACCTCAATTTTCTTATGGAAACAAGGGGTTTGGTAATTTTGTAAGGACAAATCCCTCACTGTGCTCCAGAGTGGTGACACTACCTGACTGTAACTGATAGACAACTGTTCCTCTCTCCTCGCCGACAATTTTGGGTACCTTTTCCTTTCCTGTTGGCTGATAGAAATATTCTGGTTCTGGTGGAATCCACTCTGGAAGAAGACATTATAAAGAGTACACAATAAGGGGCTGGGGATACAGCTCAGCGGCACAAGCGCCTGCCTGGCAAGTGCGAGGTCCTGAGACGCACCCCCCCCCCCGCAGAAAGGTGCTCTATACAATGAGAGACAATAGAAAGGACACCATTGTGACTGATAAGAAATCATAGTAATTATCAAATGACCAGCTTGGCCAAACCCAACCAGATCTCATGCACTTTCCAGCAGGTTCCTAAGTTACTTATGCCTTGTTTCCTGCCATCAACATTATGAGGATGCTTTTGACAGCATGGTGGTGTATGCCTATCATCTCAGTGCTCAGGAAGCTGAGGCAGGAGGATCACTGTGAGTTCAAGGCCCGCCTGAACTGCACCGTGAGACCCTGTCTCAAAAAGACCAAAAAAACCAAAAAACAAAAAACCCCGCTTCTAAACCAAAATAAAACAAAGACTGTGCTTATGCCAAGAGCTCACAGATACGGTTATTAATGTCATAAAATAAATGCAACCATTCCCATAAAAGACTACAGTAAACTCAAATATTAAAATCTTGGGGCTGGTGAGATGGCTCAGTGGTCTAAAGCACCTACTTAGAACAAGCTTGGCAGAGCACAGGGACCGCGGTTCAATCCCCCAGCACCCCATGCCCGCCAGCCCCGCCCCCTGGTGGGCTGAGCAGGCCACACACACACACACACACACACATAAATAAATGAATAAAATTTAAAAAGATAAAAAATAAAAAAAAATAAAATCTTTCCTGGGGGCTGGTGAGATGGCTCAGTGGTCTAGAGCACCTACTTAGAACAAACTAAAAGCACAGGGATGGCGGTTCAATCCTCCAGCACCACATGCCAGCCAGCGCCGCCCCCTGGTGGGCTGAGCTGGCCACACACACACACACACACACACACACACACACACACATAAATAAAATAAAAAATCTTTCCTGACATATATAGGCTTCACCCATTACACCTTAGCTGTGCCTATTAGGACAGAGGCAAAACCCGTAGAAAACAGCCTTAAGGATGTGAGCATCTGGGGCTCTAGGGGGCACCTGGCGGCCGCCACAGGCACAGCCAGCCAGGGCGGGTGCACCCCACTCTCCAGCCAGCCTGGCACCGCCCCCTTACCGATGTGCCGGACCTTGTCCTGGAGGACCTCACACTCAACAGGCCAGCGCGGTGCCTGCGCGGGACCCCAGCTGGAGAAGATGGGGAAGAGCTCACGGGGCTTGCGGAGCCGAGGGGCCACCCTGTCCACCTTGTCACCGTCGTGGAGGAGCTGTCTGCTCCTGACCGCTGGGGAGCTGGGTACCAGTGCCCGCGGAGCTTTGGGAGGAAGGGAGAGGCCAGGATATGAGGGGTGCTTTTCTTCCTGGGACGTGGCTGCGCATGTGTGACATGAAGTGATGTCAAGCATGGGTGTGGGGGCTGGTGAGATGGCTCAGTGGTCTAAAGCACCTACTTAGTACAAGCT